>NW_024412421.1:26445487-26612863 GCF_014898765.1 Herpailurus yagouaroundi | reverse complement strand
AAAAGAAAAGAAAAGAAAAGAAAAGAAAAGAAAAGAAAAGAAAAGAAAAGAAAAGAAAAAAACGAAACGAAAAGAAAAGCTGGAGGCATCATGATTCTGGATATCAAGCTCTATTATAAAGCTGTAGTCATCCAGACAGTATGGTACTGACACAAAAACGCATAGATCAATGAAACAGAATAGTAAACCTGGAAATGGATGCAAAACTATATGGTTAACTCATCTTTGACAAAGGAGGAAGGAATATTCAATGGAAAAAAGAGTCTCTTCAACAAATGGTGATGGGAAAACTGAACAGCAACATGCAAAAGAATGAGACTGGACCACTTTCTCACACCACACACAAAAATAACTTCAAAATGGATGAAAGACCTAAATGTGAGACAGGAAACCATCAAAATCCTAGAAGAGAA
Organism: Herpailurus yagouaroundi; assembly: GCF_014898765.1. Taxonomy (NCBI): domain Eukaryota; kingdom Metazoa; phylum Chordata; class Mammalia; order Carnivora; family Felidae; genus Herpailurus; species Herpailurus yagouaroundi. The sequence continues at coordinate 26,612,450 of NW_024412421.1, read as the reverse complement.
CACAGACAGTCTTTGATCTTGTCCAGAGCAACCTCTTACTAGACACAACGCCAGAGGCAAGGGAAACTAATGCAATAATCAACTACTGTGACCTCATCAAGATAAAAAAACAAACTTCTGTACCGTGAAGGAAACAATCCACAAAACTAAAAGGCAGCCTATAAAATGGGAGAAGATATTTGCAAATGACATATCAGATAAGGGGCTAGTATCCAAAATCTATAAAGAACTTATCAAACTCAATATCCAAAAACAGATAATCCAGTTAAGAAATGGGCAAAAGCCATGAATAGACATTTTTCCAAAGAAGACATCCAGATATGATGCTCAACATCACTCATCATCAGAGAAATACAAATCAAAACATAATGAGATACCACCTCACACCTGTCAGAATGGCTAAAATTAACACAAGAGACAACAGGTGTTGGCAAGGATGTGGAGAAAGGGAAACCTTGCACTGTTGGAATGAAAACTGGTGCAACCACTCTGGAAAACAGTATGGAAGTTCCCTAAAAAGTTAAAAATAGAACTACCCTAAGATCCAGCAACTGCACTATTAGGTATTTACCCAAAGGATACAAAAATACTGATTCAAAGGGGGGTACAGGCACTGTGAAGTTTATTGCAGCATTATCAACAATAACCTAACTATGGAGACAGCCCAAATGTCCATCGACTGATGAATGGATAAAGAAGATACGGGGTGTGTGTGTATGTATGTGCATGTGTGTATGTGTATGTATATAAATACAAATACATATATATACACATGTAAAGATAAATACATGTTTATACACATATACATATACACACACACAAATATATATAACAGAATATTACTCAGCCATAAAGAAGAATGAAATCTTGCCCTTTACAATGATGTGGATGGAGCTAAAGTGTATTATGCTAAGTGAAAGAAGGCAGAGAAAGACAAATGCCGTAAGATTTCACTCATATGTGGAATTTAAGAAACAAAACAGATGAACATATAGGAAGAGGAAAAAAGAAAAAGGAGAGGGAAACAGACCATAAGAGACTCTTAAAGATAGAGAACAAAATGAGGGTTGAGGAAGGGAAGTGGGTGGGGGATGGGCTAGATGGCTGATGGGAATTGAGGGCACTTGTGCTGAGCACTGGATTTTGTAAGTAAATGATGAATCACTGAGTAATACTCCTGAAATCAATATTGCACTGTATCTTAACTAGAATTTAAATAAAAATTTGAAAAGTAAAAAGGGAATTAAGTATAGAAAAAACCTTTAAACGTCTGACCTAACATCTTTTACTACATCTTTCTTCCACCATCTTTAATAAAAACTTACCTACAATCTTCTGATGATGTGTTTTTCCTTAGGGGATTTGTGGTCTGAATCATAAACCCCATGAATCAGAAGCACCCCATCACCACCACCACCAGGGCACAGGTTCAGGCTCACTCAACAGATGCTGTCTCCTCCAGACACCAAGTTCTCTAAGTAGCCCTGGTGCTAAGTGACATAAGCCAGTCACAGAAAGAAAGATATGGCACGACTCCCCTTAGGCAAAGTATCTAAAATGGTCAAACTCATGGCAGCAGAGGGAGGTAGGTACCAGTAGCTGGGGGAGGGAGAATGGAGAATTACCGTTCAGTGTGAATAAAGTTTCACACTTGTGTAAGATGAAAATGTTCTAGAGATCAGCTCTACAGCACTGTGCTCATAACAACGCTAAGACTAGACACTCAAATATTTGTTAAGAGGGTAGATCTCGTGCATGTGTTTTATCATACTAAGATAAATAATTTTTTTTTAAAAATAAAGAACTTCCAAAATAATGACAGTTCAGAACATATCTCTGAATTATCTGTGTAGTGCCAACTCTACTCATCATTTAGAGACAAAAGAGAGGTGGACACAAAAGCTCGGACAAGCACTGATGGGACATAAATAGAGTATTCTACAAGCAGGGCTTCTGAAGTATATTGCAGTGATTTTGAAGAAACAACGCTTCAATTGTTCTGACGCCCAGAAATAATCTTATTGAAGGTGAAGCTTCTGGGTGTCCGACAGCTCTTCACAAAAATGAAACATTTCCTGAGTACTTACAAAGGAAGAGAGTGCGATTTAGGCTGGGCTGCAAGAGTGACTGACTATAATAGACCTCAAAGAGAAAGCACCTACTACACAGCTTTCTTTCATCCCAAGTCTTTTTTATCCCAAATATGTTTTAAAGAATTTTTCTTAGACTCTTGCAAACAATTTCAACAATGACTAAACTTCCATTTTGCCAAATAAGCGGAGACGGTTTTATGAAAACAATGTAGGAAATAACCAGGCCGCTAGCAATTGGCTGACCCCTGGAAGCATTTCAGAAGTGTTTCAAGTGTCAGCTTCATCCTCTTGTTGTTTCATTTGTTATTATTATATTAGTTGGGGGGGGGGGGGAATGTCTTGTTATTTTCTCTTTTTTATTATCAAAGTGTTTTTCCTTTGGGGAAATAAAAAAACAAGACTTCCATGAAACACAGACATCCATGAAAATGAATTAAAACCATACACACCTAGATTGACTTCATGCTTACTTAGCCCTGTATTAGATTAATAAATGTTTAAAAAGAAACCTGGGGCTGGGGGAGGCGCAAAGAGGCACTCTTGCCTCCACAAATGGGAGTAAACTGGATTTGAGTCTATTATGCTCAGAAAACTAGAAATGGCTCCTTTTCAAGTCCCTTAAATAAACTTACTTTGAAGAATATTGATTATGAACTAATTTTCCATTAGGCAATTAAGTATCAGAGAAAAGGCCTGTAAGGAGGGAAAATTAATTCTTCTGTTAAACCTCTTTCTCAACAATGGTTTCATTTCACTAAGTCATTTAAAATCTGTACAAGGACATTCTGTTTAAAAAATTAATATTTAGCAAATTTATAGTCAATTCCATCATAGGATCTTTAAGTCTTTGCATGTTTGTTTTTATCATTATTAATTTCTTCATCTCTTTTAACAATATATTCATTTACCATTGCTGCTATAATCAACTGCCACAAAATTAGTGGTTGAAAACAACACAAGTTTATTATCTTATGGTTCTGGAGGTTTTAAGTTTAAAAAGAACCACAATGTCCACAGAGCTGCACTCCCTACTGGAGGATCTAGTGGATAATCCATTTCCTTACCTTTTTTAGCTTCTGAAGGAGGCCTGCATTCCGTGGCTGGTGGTCCCCTTCCCCCATCTTCAAAGCCACCAACCTAGGGGTGGAGTCCCCCTCCCGCTGCCAACTCTTTGGCTCTCTCCTCAAGTTCCCTTTTCCAATTTAAAAGACCCTTGTGATTATAATCCAAGATGACCTACCTATTTTAAGATTACTTGATTCGCAACCTAATTCTATCTATAATCTTTACTCCCCTTTGTCATGTAACCTAACATGGAATTTACCAAAAGATACAGACATCTGCAGATCAAAATTCCCATTCTATCAGTTGTTAATCCTAAAAGTCGAAAGAGAGTGAAGTTTCTCCAAAATGGTTAAAATGGCAAATTCAATAATAATCAGAAGACTTCCTAATTTGTATGTAACTTTAGAAGCCCACCCACCCACCCAACTCCCTCCAATGAGAGTAGACACTAGCAATAAATAGAAAGGTGTTCTGCTCACCAAAGATTGACATTTGGGATATGCAACTTTGCAAGTACAGGAGTTGCCAGGCCAGAGTGCATTCTCCTACCAAATAATGTTGTAAGAACTTGGAATGCCCTTGCCAACTGGGGATATCAATATGGAAATGAACAGGACCCAAGCAGGCTTGTGCCAAATAGTGTGAAGAGATAATGATCATCACCAACAGTTGAAAGAAACAAAAGAAACCTGAGAGAAAAGGCACAGTTCATGTGGACTAGTTAAACCCACAACATCCATAAGATAAGACTCTATTATCTTTCCATGGGGCACCTAGGTGGCTCAGTCGGTTGAGCGTCCAACTTTGGCTCAGGTCATGATCTCACAGCTCTTGAGTTTGAGCCCCACGTCGGGCTCTGTGCTGACAGCTCAGAGCCTGGAGCCTGTTTCTGCTTCTGTGTCTCCCTCTCTCTGCCCCTAACCCACTCTCATTCTGTCTCTGTCTCTTTCAAAAATAAACAAACATTAAAAAAAATTTTTTTTAACTCTATTATCTTTCCAATCATATCACTTTTTGTTCCACTCTGAATAGAATTCTGGAAATGCCATTTTCTGTCTTATCCCCCTCCTCCCTCCACTACAACTCCTCTTTCCTAAACACCTGCCACCCCACCAGTATAGATCTTCAAGCCCTACTCCCAGTGCCATCTAGGGCTAAGAGTGACTTGGGAAACCATAAAACATACCAGTGTCCTGACCCCCCTCAAGACCAACTGAAGTCAGGAATTCTGGTCATGGGGCTAGGCTCTTTATTCTTTGAAGCTGCTCAGATGTTTCTAGTACATAGTCAGGGTTGACATTAGATCCCAGTGGGGCAGCTGCTCCTCAGGGGAAGGGTGGCAGGTTTTTCGGATTCTTCAAAGCAGGACATCAACAAGAAGACCAGATGCTACTGGCAACCACACCTCGTAGTACAAACTGAATTTTTTTGCTTTTTTTTTTTTTTTTTTTCCCACAAAGAGTAGAACTGAAAGGCGGGGGTAGGGGGTAGTTAGGAAGAAGAGGAGTTAGAAAGATACCGGTTTCTCTAACACTTCCCCTAGTTGAACATAAATTGTCACCAAAAGAGAAAGATAGCTCTCTCTACTTACATAGTATTCTGGGGGAAACCGGAGGCTGCCCAGCATCCCATACCAAAGGACACATTTACTCTCTCAGATGACACTAAGACCCCAGGGAAGCTGATGGTTCTTAAGCCTTCCCAGCCTCAACACCCCACTTAGTGCTACATTTGCTTCATGTGGTGAAGGCAACTCTTTCCACGAACCCCATCCCATACCCCCAACTCACAGCAAGGCACAAGGTCTTCTCTAAGATGATCCCATACCCCTCAAGAGATGGTCTCAATCTCCCCTCTGTTGGCCAGCAAGAAGTCAAAAATGGCAAAAAAGAACACCGTTGATCTCACTTTTATTTCAATCTCTGATTTCTGGATCTGGAATCTGATCAAGATATGGGGATGGAGCTGGGGCGCCTGGGTGGCGCAGTCGGTTAAGCGTCCGACTTCAGCCAGGTCACGATCTCGCGGTCTGGGAGTTCAAGCCCCGCGTCAGGCTCTGGGCTGATGGCTCAGAGCCTGGAGCCTGTTTCTGATTCTGTGTCTCCCTCTCTCTCTGCCCCTCCCCCGTTCATGCTCTGTCTCTCTCTGTCCCAAAAATAAATAAACGTTGAAAAAAAAATTTTTTTTAAAAGATATGGGGATGGAGAGGGACTTCTCCTATCATAGCATGTGACCTCCCCAGAGCAAACAATTATATCAAGTATTTATTCACAGCCCTGGCTTTCAACTCACAAATTTTCTCATCTATCAAAATATAGGAGCCCAAACTGTGCATTTCAAGGACAGCTGAGAGGAAAGCACGGTGAACAAACCATGAAACAAACAATAGCCCTGACTCCATGGTGACACAGCATTGGCTACTCGGTCTGTCTCATGGAGAAACACAGAATGAAAACACAGAGTGAGTATGAGGAAATACGTACCAACTCTGAGAAGTTCCTGAGCAGGTCAGAGATTGTTGTGTATGTGCTGTATCTCTTTATGCCGTATGTGTGGCATGGGTGGGTCTGGGGGCTTCCACCCCTCCCACACACACAGTGCTTTGGAACAACCTTTGCCCAACATGGCTGTCAGGCATCCCACTGTTGTCAGCACACAAAGCCTACAGGGTTAAAGCTGTTCTGCAGTCATGTCCCATTGACTCCTCCGTTCTCAAGTCCAAAACCTTGAACAACAAACCTAAGGAGATTCCTACTCCCTAACTTGAGAGTTTACCAGAAAGTGAGAAAGAGCCCGTCAGAGTTCAAGACAACAGTTTTACAGTGCCTACAGCTCTCCATCATGGAGCCCATCCCCTCCCTTATGTCCAAACACACCAGGAGAGTGACAGGCCAGTACCTGCCCCTGACCCTTCTTGCCAGAGAGGGTGGCTACTAACTGGGGGGAAATGAGCAACTCACAGGCCATGAAACAGAAAAAATTAAAAAGAGCAATATAAACACAAGAAACACAAAAACTAAAGAATACTTATCATCTGAATTACTGAAACATAGGAGATCAATATTTTTTTTAATTTTTTTAATTTATTTTTGAGAGAGAGACAAAGTACAAGCAGGAGAAGGGCAGAGAGAGAGAGAGAGAGACAGACAGACAGAATCTGAAGCAGGCTCCACGCTCTGAGCTGTCTGCACAGAGCCCAACACAGGGCTCAAACCCACCAACTGTGAGATCCTGACCCAAAGTCAGACACTTCACCAACTAGCCACCCAGGTGCCCCTATGGGGTCAAAAAATTTAAATAAATACAATAAATATCCCCTGAGACAAAACAAAGAATGGTAGGAACATCAAAGATAAACAAGAAAAGAAAGTCCCAAGTAGGGTTTAAATAGAATTAAACTCTTGTTAAATAATTGCATTACTTTGGAAATATAAAAAGTACTAGTTTAAACTTTTAACAAGCCAAGGATAAATACTGCAATCAACTGAAAAAGTTGACTAAAAATGAGAAATAATAAAAATATTGATTGGGGCGCCTGGGTGGCGCAGTCGGTTAAGCGTCCGACTTCAGCCAGGTCACGATCTCGCGGTCCGTGAGTTCGAGCCCCGTGTTGGGCTCTGGGCTGATGGCTCAGAGCCTGGAGCCCGTTTCTGATTCTGTGTCTCCCTCTCTCTCTGCCCCTCCCCCATTCATGCTCTGTCTCTCTCTGTCCCAAAAATAAATAAATGTTGAAAAAAAAAATTTAAAAAAAAAAATTTTTTTTTGATTAATCCAAAGATAAAAAGGGAGAAAAACAAAGAGAAGGGAAAATAGAGAAAAAGCAAAATGGCAGACTTAGTAATAAGTAAATAACCAACAACTATAATTAAATGTTAATAAAATCAACATGGTACATAAAGCAAAGATTTTCATATTGGAGAGAAATAATAAAGCCCTACTGTATGCTGTTTACAAGGTCTATGTTTTAAAAGACAAAAGCTGTCTAAAATAAAGGGATGGGGAATGATACACCAAAAGTTTGTAACTAAATAGTTTGTAAATAAAGCTGCTGTAACTATATTAATATCAGACTTTTGAGCAAGAAATATCACTTTATAATAAAAAGACATCTCTTAAGAATACAAAGATCATAAGGATGGTTTTATTGAATCTAGTCATAGTAAATTTATTTTTTAATACACTAATTTCTAATATTTTCTTTAGAACTTCATTGATACACATAGTCTTAAGAAAAAATGAGCTGTTGAAGAGGGTTTTTTTGTTTTTGTTTTTGTCAGTTGGTCACAATGTCACAATGACATAAAAAGGGACGCATCAGCAGTCTTCTCTGGAGTAGTATTAAAGAGCACCAGGATAATAAAAGCTAACATTAAGCTCCTTTGGTATGCTTGGCAAGGCAATGAATGTTACAGTATGTACTATCTCATATCCTGGGGGGAATATGCTGCTCAGACCTGGAATTTGAAACTGAGTTGAGTTTCACTCTATTCCTGACTCAATTACTGCTTTATTATTAATCTATGGATCCTAAAGGAGCTACAGGCATACCTTTCTTGTTTTCCTTAGAAACATGGAGGTATTAAGGCTATGCATCAGGCCACTGACACTACTGATATAATGTGACACTTACAATAATAAGTAAACACGAATATTTTCTGAGTTATCAATAAGCTGAATTATCAAACTAGTATGAACTTCATTACTCTTACTAATACTCCTGAGCGGGGAGAGGGGAAGGACTACTGCTCTGACTTGAAGGATTATTTCAAAGGATTTTATAGTATTAAGATGGAAAAAGTGGATGAAAAATTTCAAAATCTCTCTTTTGAAAAATAAGCATGAAACCAGTTGTTCTTAAATTTGTGCATCCACCAGAATCCCCTAGTAGGCTTGTGAAAACAGATTTCCGGAACTCACTCAGGAGTTTTTCAGTCAAAAGGTCTGGAATGGGACTTGTTAATCTGCATTTCTAACAAGTTTCCAGGTGATGCTGGATGTTTTTGGTCCCAAGACCAGACTTTGAAAAAGCCACCACTTTAAACAAATGAAGAGCCCCACCTGGAAATTATCTCATCTCCAGTATCTGAGTGATTTTTTTTCCTAATCTAAAACACTGAATTAGTTTAATGTGAATGAGATTTCTTCCACATTAAAAGCTAACAAACAATTGGATATTTTCCATAAAACAACTGTTGGTACAGATCCAGTATCCGGAAACCCTCTATGTCTCTATCTCACACCTGGGCAGGGGCCTGCAGTGTTGAAATATAATAGTGCTCCACAATTCTCCTTCAAAATTCTAGAGAGTCCCTGAAGGTGAATATTACTATGGCATTTGGCCTTTCAAATTAGTTTGCATCATTGCATTTTATGCTACTCCCTACTCTCATGCACACAGAGTCTCATTAAAGTAGGAAAACACTGTAATTGAAAGCGCCCAGAGAAGCCAAGGGTATCCACAAGACACAAATACTTGTCTTCTCCCTTATTATCTGATGTTTAGTGTATCCAACTTATAAAAGGAAATGGATGTAAACAAAAACCCTAAGAGCAACAAGTTAGGAAGAATGTCAAGTGAGACATAAAGACACGGTATCTTGAGACAGGCTGGCATTCAGTGCAGCAGAACAGAGAGTAGTCCCTCTAGAGAGGTACCTGATAGGACACATGCAGTACAAAAAAGTGCAGAGGATAAGAAAAGGAATAGGACAGGACAATTAATGACACTGCACCCAGATCAGTAGGGGGACATAATTATAACAGTACTGACCAGGACACGCTAAATAAGTTCTACAGACCTGCTGTACAACATTGCACCTAGACTCAATGATATTGTACTCTAAAAACTTTAAGAGGTAGATCTCATGTCAAGTGTTCTTCCAAAAATAAAAGTAAAATTAAATATGTGTGTGTGTGTGTGTGTGTATGTATGTATAAAGATGAGATAATAGCATGAAACATCAGTAATTCCAATTTGTAGATAGGATCTTGGCAGTGCTAGATGTGGCTGTTTCACTCACACATGGTTCATCTTCCATGGGTTTGAAAAAATGGAGAAATCACAAAGAGTCATCAAAAGTGGGGAAATCAAAGGGTGCCATGTGAATTAGAAAGCTTTGGAGAGAATCTATGGGGAGGATGTACGTGGCTGAGCCTTTGTACTATAAGGTAGACCCGCTACACATGCACACACTTGTGACTGCCTTATTTAAATTCAAGTTGTCTTTCTCTCCAGGACCCTTGAAATGATGCAGATCCTTAAATATTATTGCCTTGGTTTCCCTAAATTCACACTGGTGTTTTTACAGGTACCCGGCCAGACACAGATCATATATGATAAAATTGTTTAAAATGCACTTTGCATGGTTTGCTTGAAATAAACTACAGTCTAGTCAAACTTGAGTGAGAAATCTACAACATGTGAGAAACAAGAAAATATTTCGAAAACAGTAAGAAATAAGAAATATTACAATCATTCTGCTTGTCATTTTAAGTTATTTACATAAAGAAATTGAAAAGTACCACCACTTGCAAAAGAACAGCAGATCATTTTTCCCCCTCAGTGTTGCTAAAAAAATTTTTTTTTAGAAAATTTGGTATTTTTTTACACTTTTTTAAATACTTTTGAGAGGGGGGCAGAGAGAGAACGAGCCGGAAAGGGGCAGAGCAAGAGGGAGACAAAGAATCCAAAGTGGGCTCTGTGCTGACAGCATGGAGCCCAATGCAGGGCGCAAACTCACAAACCCACGAGATTATGACCTGAGCTGAAGTCAGACACTTAACCGACTGAGCCACCCAGGCACCCCCTGGTATTTTGACAATATTAAAACCATCAGAAGCAAGAAAATTCTTACTTTGGTTGAATTCATAGAACTGTCAGTAATATGCTTTAGAAATTAAATATGTGCATCTCATAGGTAAAATCACAAGGAGCAATGTTTGAAATCAATTTACAAAAATGGTGATTTAACACAAAATTAAACAGTCCTTTTTTTGTGACGGTATCTGAACAATGTCTAAAAATTTTATATCAGCTCCAAACAATATCCACACTTGATCTGATTATGTTACCGTATCTTCAAGTCTTCAGTCACAGAAAAAAATTCTTTCACTTACCATCTTTGTGTCTATCATAGGGTACTCCTGTTCCCCTTTTAATTACGCAAATTTTCAAACATAACCACAAGTAGACAGAACACTCTCATCACCCAGCTTTAATATATATTAACATGTTAAGCATCTGACTTCAGCCAGGTCACGATCTCGCGGTCTGTGAGTTCGAGCCCCGCGTCAGGCTCTGGGCTGATGGCTCAGAGCCTGGAGCCTGTTTCCGATTCTGTGTCTCCCTCTCTCTCTGCCCCTCCCCCATTCATGCTCTGTCTCTCTCTGTCCCAAAAAATAAATAAACGTTGAAAAAAAAATTTATAAAAATCAAAAAATATATATATATTAACATGTGACCAGCTTCAATTTATCTACTCACCCACATATTTTAACCAAAATATTTTTTTTATTTTTTTTTATCTTTATTCATTTTTGAAAGACAGAGAGAAACAGAGCACAAGCAGGGGTGGGGCGGAGAGAGAGGGTGACACAGAATCTGAAGCAGGCTCCAGGCTCCTCATGAGCTGTCAGCACAGAGTCCAACACAGGGCTCGAACTCATGAACCATGAGATCATGACCTGAGCAGAAGGCAGATGCTCAACCAACTGAGCCACCCGGGCACCCCATTTAGCCACAATATTTTAAAGCAAATCCCATAGCATGGTATTCCAACTGTAAATACTAGTATGCTTCTTCTCTAAGGCTATTTTGAAATAATCGCCATACTTTAAGTCAGTTATGCTAAGTGAAATAAGTCACACAGAGAAAGAAAGATACTGTATGTTTTCACTCTTAGGTGGATCCTGAAAACTTAACAGAAGGGGAAGGGGAAGGGGAAAAAAAGTTACAGAGAGGGAAGGAGGCAAACCGTAAGAGACTCTTAAAAACTGAGAATAAACTGAGGGTTGATGGGGGGTGGGAGGGAGGGGAAAGTGGGTGATGGGCATAGAGGAGGGCACCTGTTGGGATGAGCACTGGGTGTTGTATGGAAACCAATTTGACAATAAATTTCATATTTTAAAACTCAGTAATTTCTTAATATCATGAAATTTTTATTTATTTTAATCAGGATCTCTCAATGTCCACATACTATATTGTTATATTTTTTAAGTATTATTTATTCCACTGATTTGTACTATCTAATGTTTCACATTCTGCATTTGACTGATTACTTCCTCATGGTGTATACATTAACTCTCCTGTCTGCTGTATTTCCTACAAACTGACAGGTAGATCTTAGAGGACCTGAGGTAGTCAGGCTCAAGTGTTTTGACAACATACTTCATATGTGGTGCTTTTACTTCCTATTACTTCTTATCACTGACTCTATGACATCTGGTTGCCTCATATTTAATGATGTTAAGATTTATCAGTAGGTTCAGATGATGTTAGTCCATCCTCATTTTAAAATTTCCAATCAAGTGTTCCCCTAATGATTTTAGGATTCACTGTGATTACTGCCCAGACCCACTATTTCATCCCAAGTTTCAAAATGTGATTTTACAATTCTATCATTCTTGGGGTGTCTAAGTGTCTTAGTTAAGAGGTGACTCGATCTCAGCACAGGTGTTCATCTCAGGGTCGTGAGTTCAAACCCCACTTTGGCTCTGCTGAGTGTGAAGCCTACTTAAAAAAAAAAATATATATATATATATATGTATATATATATACACACACACATACACACCAGACACACACGTACATATATTCATATATTCTATCACTCTTATTTATGTATTCATTTGTTGAATTCCAATAAGGATGAACCATCCTCCCAACTTGTTACATTCCATTTTAAGATTTTTTTCAATTCTTCTAATGTAAAGAATATTTTCCTATCTATAGAAGTAAAAAATATTTTCTTGTCCTATTTTTGGATGTGTAGCCATGATCTAGTTGAGTGCCTGGGGAATGTTAAATAATGCCAATAATGAGCCAGATCATCCCAATGCATAAATTATCCTCGGGCTTACATCCCTTACTTTAGAAGCTTCATTAATTGCTTTAGCAGCATTAACTTTTAAAGGCCATTGGGGTCCCATTAAGTTACAGTTATATTATGTCTCCATCCCAGATGTCTCTCCCCAGAGAGTAGTTTGTGTGCTAAGAGAATTGGGGGTGACAAAAGAGAGAAAGCACCACTTTTAGTTGTAAGTTAACTCTAAAGAGTAAGTTTTGCAAGAATAACCAGAAAATCCATTTATTTAAAGCTTCATAAAATTTGACTGAAGTACTCTTAATAGTCTAGCTATACTCTTAAAAACCATGGCCAATTTTTGCAGCTTGATGAAGCACAGTGCTCATGAGGCCCAAGTTTGCTCCCACTGGATGGGCTAGTTAACATCTTGAGGAAAACAGGAAACAACTCTGGAATTTCTGCACCCTGACTCTGGTGGCTGCCTTGAAAAATGCATGTCATTAAACTTAGAACAGTAGAGAAAGACAACGCATACATTTAAACAACACTAGCAAAGACTCAAAGGAACATCATCAACTAGAATACATTCAGAATAAAAGAATATGCCTTTAGCTCCCATGAAGCCTTCCCTCTGGTGGATTCATGATAATTCTTCCAAATATTTCTATATACACCTTCCCTTTTAAAAATACACTCCTTCCGGGGCGCCTGGGTGGCTCAGTCGGTTGGGCGTCCGACTTCAGCTCGGGTCACGATCTCGCGGTCCGTGAGTTCGAGCCCCACGTCGGGCTCTGAGCTGATGGCTCAGAGCCTAGAGCCTGCTTCCGATTCTGTCTCCCTCTCTCTCTGCCCCTCCCGCGTTCATGCTCTCTGTCTCAAAAATGAATAAAACGTTAAAAAAAAAAAAAATACACTCCTTCCAAACTCACAGAATTACCTTAACAGCACATCACCTCAAAATACAATCCTTTCTCTTTTTTTTTTTTTTTTTCATTCATTAATCAGGCTTCTCAAAAGACTAATTAGGCTTCTGCTTAAAAGACAGACACAGAGACCCAGAGGAGAAAGAGAGAACTGCAGGGAGAAGGAGCAAGCATATTAGAGGAACAGGATCAGAGCAAGACAGAGCCAGGGAAACCAGAGGAATTGCTTTAAGAAATCAATGATTTTTTTTTTCTTTTCATCAGAAGCCAAGGAGGAAAGATGAACAAGCAGAATGGGCGAGTTGAAGCGTCTGGGCCTGCAGAACATCGCAGAAAGACAAACAGTTGACTTTGCAGACCCCTGACAGGTTGTACAGACAGAAGCTCCAGATACGCCAGAGTGGACTCCTCCAGAAATTAGGAACTTGTCTGAAAATTTTTTTCACAGAGCAAGTGGGCCCTAAGATTTTCTCCCCAAACCAGAGAAGCCTGCTGCTCACTTCCCCTTACCACACAAAAGAACCCCAAAAGGTTCCATAGAATGTTGTGGAGTTCATTCTGGGGTGAAAATACACTGGTTCTCTGCTATCTTTCTGAGCACCACGGTGTACACATTCCTGGTCCTAAGCAAAAACTAATGATACTCCTTGGCAATGAGATAAATGGAAAGGGGGTTACTTTATTTAATGATCAACTGGCTAGTCGGCTGTCTCCCTATTTTTCTTCTAGGATTTGTTTCAGTCCTTTGGAAGTAAAACTTGGAACTCTTTCTGCCTACCACACTATGATTAGATAAAGAATCCAAAACCACATTTCCCCTGTATTAACCTATTTTATTTTCTCCATTATCACTTTGGTCCCCCTATTTAAGGGAGCTTTTCATTTTTCTTATTATTAAGTTTTTATTTAAATTCCAGTTAACATACAGTGTAATATTAGTTTCAGGTATACCATATAGAGATTCAACACTTAAAATACCCAGTACTCATCACAAGTGCACCCCTTAATACTCATCAGCTATTTACCCATCTCCCTACACACCTCCCCTCTGGGAACCCTCTCTATAGTTTGTTATCTACAGTTAAGAGTCTGTTCCTTGGTTTTCCTTTTTTTCCCCATGTTTGTTTGTTTGGTTTCTTAAATTCCACGTATGAGTGAAGTCATGTGGTATTCGTCTTTCTTTGACTGACTTATCTCGGTTAGCCTAATACTCTCTAGCTCCATCCACATCATTGCAAATGGCAAGATTTCATTCTTTTTGATGACTGAGTAATATTCCATTATATATACATATGTACAACATCTTCTTTATCCACTTTATCCATTTATCAGTTGGTGGACATGTGGGCTTTCTCCATAGTTTGGCTATTGCTGATAAATGCAGCCATAAACGTTGGGGTACATGTATTCCTTTGAATTAGTATTTTTGTACCCTGTGGATAAATATCTACTAGTGCAATTGCCGGATCACAAGGTAGGTTGATTTTTAACTTTTTGAGGAATCCTCAAGCTGCTTTAAGGGAGCTTTTTCTTTTCCAGGGTGGCATAAAGCTTTTCAACAATTTTATTGTGTGGTAATAAAAATAAATTTTCAAATCTAAACAGTAATAAAATAATTATTAAACAACTATCCATGTGTCAAGATTCCAGGGACAAAGAGAATGCTCCTTAGCCCACAGATTAGAAATTTCAAAGAGGGCACCCGGCAGGCAGGGTTTGTCCTCATGTGTTCATCAGCTTTACATATCAGGAATTACAGAAGCCAAAGTATTCTCCATTAGTATGCATTTAGGACATCTGTCTTCAGTTTACATTATGCAAGTGCATGTTAAAGAGAGCGAAAGCAGGTTTTACAGAGACATACAGAACTCTGAAGAAAGAGGTAAATCAAGTTATTAAATCAATATTTGCAAAATGTCACTGCAAGTAGATAATCCTGGGAATTTCTGCTCAAATATGAATTCAGAGAAGACGACATTTGCTAGGGGTTTATCTGTAAAGATCAAGAGTCTAGTTCACATTATGGATTTGAGTAAGTCACAAGGGAAAAGTTGGCTATGGAAGCAGGACACAGCCATTGCTATGATCTGAATGTTTATGTTTCACCAAAATGCGTATTTTGAAATCCTAATGCCCGATATGATACGATATGGGCCACTGAGAAATGCTGAGGTTATGAGTGCCTCAGAGCCCTTGTGAATGGAATTAGTGCCATTATAAAAGAAGCCCCAAAAGCTCCCTAGCCCTTTTCACCATGTGAGAATACAATAAATCTACCGTTCAGATGAGAGCCTTCACTTGACCATGCTAGCACTCTGATCTCACATTTGCAGCCTCCAGAACTGTGAGAAATAAATTTATGTAAATTCTAAGCCACCCAGACAGTGGTATTTTGTTACAGCAGCCTGAACGTACTAAGACAGCTATTACAAACTTTAGTACCTCCATCTCTCAAAACCCATGTCTGATCTTCAGGAAAATAAAACAATATTAACAATAGATTTTCTCTGAAAAACTAGTATTTTCAAATGCTTCCATTGACTTAGATCCTTCTGAGGGGTTAGATTTTTGCTATTTTGACTCAGAGTTGCCACTGCACAACACATTATTAACAGTAAAATAATTATTATCAGAACATGTGCAAGCAATCTTACATACAGACTCTGAGCAGAAGTTGTTTTGTTTGTGTTTATTTGGTTATGCTTTCTTTTTAGGAAGGGGGGAAATATTATCAAAATTGAAGCTTTGAAGAGAAATGGATAACTATTATTTTAGAGATCAGTTCTACTTGAATAGAGACAACACCCAGAAACCACCCCCTTGCATATTTCCCTTTCCAGTCCTCCCTCTCCCTCTCACACACCCAACTTGATCCATGTAACAGGACATGGCCCCAACTTTCAAAACAAAGAGTCTCATTTTAGTTGCAATGGCTAATCCCAGACTTGGCTGTTCTATGATGATTCTGAAACCACCTCTGACCCTGCAGAGTGTGCATTTGTGTGGAAGAATCTTCCATTGTATTATCTTTACCCATTGAAAAACCTAAACATCTTTGAATAATTCTAGGTTATTGTCACCTTGTCTTATCTTCTTAGACTGAACAATTCCCTCTCCATCTATATGGTTACCTTGAATGTATTCATAGAGTGACAGTGTGTTTCCCCTGAGCTTCTTTCTTTGTACCTGATGATTGCCTTGCTGGAGGGAGGCAGATGGAAAGGAATCATGCATTCTTCACCCTTTAAAAAGTAAAGCAACTCAGATTTAAGATGTCACACTGTTTTATTGGAAAGTATAAAAAGAACTGTTTTACGGTGTCATTACAATGACACGGTGCAAGGGCTGGCTCTAAAAAATACCACTACCTTGGGAGACCAAATAGTTTAAGGCAGAAACTATCAAACGATCTCATACTAAACTGTTTATCCATCAATTGAGAATGGAATTGTTTTTTTCTAATGGAGTGCTATGTCTTGTTATGGATTTATTGAATACTGCAATCACCACTGTGAAAATTAATACTGAAGGGAAAATTCATGTGTCATTTGATGACCTAGTTAGGGACACATGTTCCAGATTGAACAAAATATAATCCCAACAGTCAGAAATAAAAACATTACTGGAATATTTTATCTCCACCCTAAGTGGTGGAGTTGGGGTTTAGGTGCCCCAAAATGTATAAAGTAACTAAAATATGCTTTACATGCCTGTGTTTATTTAATGATTACTCCCTTGAACTGCCCAATCAAAAATCCAAACAGAAAAATAACTCTTAATTCCCAATAGTGTTTACCTCAAAAAAAACATCTTTTGGTTTTTTGGTTTCTTACGGGTTTTTTTAACAGTCTTAATTCACATATACAACTAGATTCTTAGAAACACCTTTTATTTATGTGCCTTTACATACTATATTTCATGCATCACAGTGTGGTGAACATATTCTTTCACTGAACTATCACTGTCCTTACTCACATATATAACTAGCACTTTTAGAAACATCTTTTAGACATATGTATTTACATCATTTATTCCATGTACCACGGTGTGATGAACACATTCTTTCACCAAATACAATCCTTATTCACACATTAACTATCTTTTCAGAAGTAAAAGCAGACAAGAGGACAAGCAGACAACTAATAAAGTTCTGCACAACAAAGTAAACAATCAATAGAGTGGAAAGGCAACTTACAGAATGGGAGCAATATATGCACTGTATGTGATAAGCAGTTGATTTCCAAAATATATAAGGCAGTCCTACAACAAAACAGCAAAAACAGCAAAAAACAAAAAAAGCCAAATTTTAAAAATGGGCAAAGGACTTGAACAGACATTTCTCTAAAGAAAACATACAAATGACCAACAAGAATATGAAAAGATGCTAAACAGCACTAATCATCACGGAAATGCAAACCAAAACCACATTATCACCTCACCACCTGTTAGTATGGCTACTGTCAAAATAATAATTACTATTATTGTCGTTGTTGGAAAGAATGTGGGGAAATTGGAATGTTTGTATTGTACACTGTTGATAGAATACAGAACTGTGCAGCCCTATAGAAAATAGTATAAAGAGTCCTCAAAAAGTTAAAAATAGAACTATTATATGATCTGGCAATCTTCTGAATTAAAATCAGGATCTTCACTCCTATGTTCACAGCAGCATTATTCACAACAGGCAAGATTTATAAACAACCTAAATATTCATCAATGATGAATGGATAAAGAAAATAAGGTAAATAAATACGATGGTATATTATTCAGTTGTAAACAGAAGGAAGTCCTGCCATATGCATCAATATGGATGAACCTGGAAGACGTTATGGTAAGTGAAATAAGGTAGTCACAGAAGGACAAACACTGCATGGTTCTGCTTATAGGAAGTATTTTAAGTAGTTAAACTCGTGAAAGTACAGAAGAGAGCAATGGTTGAAGACACTAGACACTCCCTTCAGCAGCAAGAAAATCTTAAAATTTGTGAAGGGAAACAAACATGTCTTGAGCATGTGATAGGTGCACTTGCATATATACTTCATTCCACACATGAGGTTTTTTTTCCTATGGCCTATTCCCTAATAGCAGGTTTGTCTAATGCCAAATACTGGATCATGATCCTTACAATGGACTAGATAAGGGTGTGAATGAGGTGGTTGTGCAAATCAATTCTTAATATAATAGCAGCACAAAGGAGGGGCATTTCCTTATTGATTTAATAGAGAGCCAAGAACTATCCTAACGTATGTTAGGTCTGTAATTAGAAATTTTATCTTTAAAAATCTTCAGTTCAGTCTTCTAAACTTCAAATGGCATTCTACTTAGGCAAACTGCTTCTCTGGAACAAAACCATGTTTTTACATTTACCTGAAAACATATACCCTAGCTGATAAGTCCTATTCAAGGCTGTATCTTTCTGATTCTAAACCAGACACTTCAGTAGAATTCCATTAACAATAAATGCTTAGGGGTGATCATTTCACAACATATACAAATATCAGATCATTATGTAGTACCCCTGAAACTAATACAACGTATGTCAACTATAGCTCAATAAAAAAATAAAAAATGCTTAATTATAACAGGTAATATCTTAATAAATTTCTATGACAATATTTAAAATAAGTAAACTAAGGATCACCTGGGTGGCTCAGTCATTAAAGCATCTGACCTCTGTTTTTGGCTCAGGCTGTGAAATCAAGGTTATGAGATTGTGCCCCACCTAGCGCTCCGCACTGAGCATGGAGCCTGCTTGGGATTGTCTCCCTCCCTGTTTTTCTGTCCCTTCTCTGCTTGCACGCATGCTCACTCTCCCAAAGAAAACAAAAAAGAAAATGGAATGGAATGGAATGGAATGGAATGGAATGGAATGGAATGGAAAGGAAAGGAAAAAAAAAGAAAAAGAGAAAGAAAAAAAAGAAAAAGGGTAAGTAAACTGATTCTGTCTCCATCTCCTCTGCCCCCATAATTACCATAATTCCTGTGATATGTTCTACAAGACGCCCTGTACCATTGATGAATCCACGCATCCTATTCTGATAAAGAATTTATTTTTGTATTTTAATAGAATATGTTGTATGTATTTTCAACTTGCTTTTTTCATATAATATATCTTGCAAACCAGTCTGTGACTGAATGTCATATTTTATAACCCTTCCTAGTCATAATAATGTAGTTGGACCTGAGGTGCTTTCTCATCCCCTACTGCTCTCATGCCCTACTGTGAAATTTACTTAATTTATATCATAAAGAAGAATGGCAATGCCATAAAGCATGCACATTTAAAATTTATTAAGTGATACCAAATTTCTCCCCATAGTGTCTATACCAATTAATAACTCCACCAGAATGCTAAATATTTGATATACACCTTTAATCACACTTGACATTAGCATTATTTTTTTAATTCTCATGGTGGGAAATTTATCTATTTAGTGGTTAAATTTTTCCAATTAGTTTTTATGATAAAATATGTAACTGCTGAAATCTATATATGAACTTCAGTGTTTCAACTTCTATGAATTTCCTTTTCCTATCTTTGTCCATTTTTATTGGGTTAATATTCTTCTTAAATATTGGAAATGTTTCCTTTTAGGAATCATAGATGTTACTCCTTTATCTGTTAACATAATAAAAGATATTTCTTCCCTGTTGTCACTGATACTTAACTCTACTGCACTGTTTTTTCAGTTTCTGTTGGACTATATATCTTAATAGAAACAACTTTACCAGTGGCTGTGCTCATAAAGAAACAGCCTGCCAAATTCTATTTTAAAATCTATTAGATATTTTATTGGGACCACACTGATATTACACATTAACTTATTAGAGACATAATATATTTTTTAAATATTGAGTCTTCCATCCAGCAAAAATGGCATTTCTTTACATTATTTGCATGTTTTTATGTTCTATAGCAATTTTTTTTAATTACAGGAATGTTTATGTGACTTCATACAATCCAAAAAAATGCAATATATGAATACAGCTAAGTGCATAATGGTCATATTTTTTTTTCAAGAAGCTATGATTCTCATTTCTAGTATAAATAGATATAAACTGCACACAGAGAAAAACAGGCTGGTCATTAGTTTCAAAATTTTGCCCCAAAATGACCTATAGGTGCATTCTTTTCTGATCTTTCATAAAGTCCAAGAAGACAACTAAAGAAAAACTTTATTCTCTGATTCCTACCATCTGAAAGATGTTATTATCTATTGCAATAGACCAAGATATGGAAAGATGTCTATATTAAACATTTCAAAATGAAGCAGTAATGAGGACCTTCTTGTTAAAAAGGTCACTACCTAAGGATCTTTCTTATAAATTCAAAATGATAAAAATACGGTTATAAAAACCTTCTAGGTACATTTTCTGCATATAGATTTCCCTTTATTATGTGAATTTTTAAAAAATAAGTCTCAAAAAAATAACAGCAATAAATTACATTATTGTATATATTACATTGAATGGAATATTTGAATTATAATTATCCTACAAAATATCAAGTTGCACCATAATTGAGAAGTGTACCTTGAATTAAAATATTCCAGTATACTTTGGTTTTGGAGTATGATAAAAGCAACCAAATCGCCAAAACAGAGTTTTAAGTTGTAGGTTTAAAATGTGGTTTTGCATTAAACTGAAGACATTGATTTAATTTAAAACATGAAAAGAAAGGAAAAGTAGGAAAGTTACTGAAAGTATTACTTTCAAAGTTCACAACATTTATTCAAGGGATCTTATTCTCTTACGAACAACATCAAAAACAATAATAGATTCAGT
The DNA here is from genome assembly GCF_014898765.1 of Herpailurus yagouaroundi. Lineage (NCBI taxonomy): Eukaryota > Metazoa > Chordata > Mammalia > Carnivora > Felidae > Herpailurus > Herpailurus yagouaroundi. Next base: position 26,591,561 of record NW_024412421.1, on the reverse strand, counting down.
CTTTAAAAAAGAAAAAAAAAAAGGACATCCTGCCATATGTGACAAATACAGATGAACCTGGAGGCCATCATGCTAAGTGATAGCATACCAATTATGTAATATGAGTAAGTTCTGGAAACCTGCTGCTATAAAACACTGCATCTATACTTAACAATACTGTATTGTGCACTTAAAATTTTTGTTAAGCAGGTAGATCTCAGGTTAAGTGTTCTTACTACAATTTTTAAAGAAATAATGATTGTATGGGGTGCCTGGGTGGCTCATTCAGTTGAGCGTATGACTTTGGCTCAGGTCATCTCGCAGTCTGTGAGTTCCAGCCCCACGTTGGGCTCTGTGATGACAGCTCCGAACCTGGAGGCTGCTTTGGAATCTGCTTTGGTCTCCCTCTCTCTCTGCCCCTCATCCACCACTGTCTGTCTTTGTCTCTGTCTCTCTCTTTCTCAAAAATAAATAAACATTTAAAAAAAGAAATAATGATTATAAATTAAAAGAAAAATCATAACTATTTTTTACCTATTAGATTACCACAAAACTTAAAAGGAAATAACACTCATAGCTAATGAGGATAAGCCATCTTCAGACTTTGTTCATAGAGTATGAGCTGCTTCCCGGGGAAAGTAATCTAGAAATTGTGTATTAAAATTTAAAATGTTATCTACTCCAGAAAATTTTCCATGTACACTTGAGAAGAATGTATATTCTACTGCTTCAGGATAAAATGTTCTAAATATATGTGTTAATTCCATCTGGTCCATGTGCCATTCAAAGCTATTGTTTCCTTATTGATTTCCTGCTTAGATGATTTGTCCATTGCTGTAACTGGGGAGTTAAAGTCCTCTACTATTATGGTATTATTATCAATGAGTTTCTTTTTATTTGTTATTAATTGATGTATATATTTTGGTTCTTTCAAGTTGGGGGCATCAATATTTATAATTGTTAGATGTTCTGGGAGGAAAGATCCTTTAATTATGATATAATGTCCTTCTTCATCTCTTCTTACAGTCTTGTTTTAATATCTAGTTTGTCTGATATAAGTATGATGTCCATTAGCATGATAGACAGTTCTCCAGTCCCTAACTTTCAATCTGCAGGTGTCTTTAGGACTAAAATGAGTCTCTTGCAGGCAGCATATAGATAGGTCTTGATCTTTTATCTATTCTGATACCCAGTGTGTTGTGACTGGAGCATTTAGTCTAATTACATTTAGAACTGAAAGATATGAATTTAGTGCCATTGTATAGTTTGTACAGTTGGTGTTTCTGGTGATGTTCTCTGGTCCTTTCTAGTCTTTGTTGGCTTTTGGTCTTGTTTGATTTTTTTCTCCACTCAAAGAATGCCCCTTAAAATTTCTTATAGGGCTGGTTTAGTGGTCACAAACTCCTTTAGTTTTTGTTTTTCTGGAAACTCTTTATCTTTCCTTCTATTTTGAATTAAAACCTTGCTGGATAGAGAATTATTCACAGCATATTTTTCTGATTCATCACATTGAATATATCCTGCCACTACATACTGGGTTACAAATAAGCCCTCAACAAGTACAAAAGGAATGAGATCATATCATGCATACTTTCAGAGCACAACACTATGAAACTTGATCTAACCACAAGAAAAAAAATTGGAAAGACACAAATACTTGGAGATAAAGAGCATCCTACTAAAGAATGAATGGGTTAAACAAAAAATTAAAGAGGAAATTAAAAAGTACGTGGAAGCCAATGAAAATAAAAACCTGACAGTACAAAACCTCAGGGACGCAGCACAAGTGGTCATAAGAGGGAAATATAAAGCAATACAAGCTCTCCTAAAGAAGGAAGAAATGTCTCAAATACACAACCTAATGTTACATCTAAAGGAGCTGTAAAAAGAACAGTAAATAAATCACAAGACAGCAAAAGAAAAGAAAGAATAAAGATTAGAGCAGTAATCAGGGTGCCTGGGTGGCTCAGTCAGTTAAGTGTCTGACTCTTGATTTTGGCTCAGGCCATGACCTCACAGTTTGTGACCTTGAGCCCTGCCTCAGACTCTGCACTGATGGTGTGGACCCTACTGGGATTCTCTCGCCCTCCTCTCTGCCACTCCCCTGCTCACTCACACTCTCACTCTCTCTCAAAAATAAATAAATTTTTAAAAAATTTTCAAAGATTAGAGCAGAAATCAATAACAAAATTAAAAAAAAAATGAAATGGATCAACAAAACCAGGAGCTGGTTCTTTGAAAGAATTAACAAAATTGATAACCCCCTAGCCCTACTGATCAAAAAGAAAAAGCCAAATAAATAAAATCACAAATGAAAGGTGAGAGATCACAACCAACACTGCAGAAATACAAACAATAAGAGAATATTACCAGCAATTTATATGCCAACAAATTGGACACTCTAGAAGAAATGGACAAATTCCTAGAAACATAAAAACTACCAAAACTGAAACAGGAAGAAACAGAATATTTGAACAGACCCACAACCAGCAAAGAAATTCATTCAGTAATCAAACATCTCGCCACCCCCCTCTCCCCGAAAACAAAACAAAAAAACAACAGGAGTCCAGGGCCAGATGGCTTTCCAGAGGAATTCTACCAAACATTTAAAGAAGAGTTAATACCTATTCTTTTAAAGCTGTTACAAAAAATAGAAATGAACAGAAAACTTATGAACTCATTCTATGAACTCAACATTACCTTGATTCCAAACCCAAAGACCACTAAGAAGGAGAACTACAGACCAATTTCTCTGATGAACATGGTTGCAAAAATTCTCAGCAAGATACTAGCTAACTAAATCCAGCAGTACATTAAGAGAATTATTCACCATGATCAAGTGGGATTTATTCCTAGGCTACAGGCGTGGCTCAATATTCACAAATCAATGTGATACATCAGATTAATAAAAGAAAGGACAAGAGCCACACAATCCTTTCAACAGATGCAGAAAAAGCATTTGAAAGAATACAGCATCTTTTCTTGATTAAAAAAAAACCCTCAAGAAAATAGGGATAGATGGAAAATATCTCAACATCATAAAGACCATATACAAAAGACTCACTGCTAATATCATCCTCAATGGAGAGAAACAGTGAGTTTCCCCCTAAGGTCAGGAACACAACAGTGCTGTCCACTCTCACTGTTCTTCTTGAACATAGTGATGGAAGTCCTAGCCTCAGCAATCAGATGACAACAAGAAATAAAAAGCATCCAAATCAGCAAGGAAGAAGCCAAACTTTCACTCTTCACAGACGACATGATACTCTACATGGAAAACCCAAAAGACTACACCAAAAACTGCTAGAGTTGATCCATGAATTCAGCAAAGTCACAGGATATAAAATCAATGTACAGAACTTGGTTGCATTTCTTTTTTTTTTTTTTAATGTTTATTTATTTTTGAGAGTGACAGAGACAGAGTATGAGCTGGAGAAGGGGCAAAGAGAGGGAGACACAGAATGTGAAGTAGGCTCCAGGCTCTGAGCTGTCTGCACAGAGCCCGACATGGGGCTCAAACCCATGAACCATGAGATCATGACCTGAGCTGAAGTCAGACATTTAACCAACTGAGGCACCCAGACACCCCGGAAATTGGTTGCATTTCTATATACCAATAATGAATCAGCAGAAAGAGAAATCAAGGAATTGATCTCATTTACAATTGCACCAAAAACTGTAAAGTACCTATGAATAAACCTAACCAAAGAGGTAAAAAATCTGTACACTGGAAACTATAGAAAGCTTATGAAAGAAATTGAAGAACATGAAGAAATGGAATAAGATTCCACGCTAATGGATAAGAACAAATATTGTTAAAATATTTATACCACCCAAAGCAATCCTTATAAAAATAATACCAGCATTCTTCACAGAGCTAGAACAAACAATGCTAAAATTTGTATGGTACCAGAAAAGACCCCAAATACCAAAGTACTGTTGAAAAGGAAAACCAGTGTTGGAGGCATCACAATTCCAAACATCAAGCTATATTACGAAGCTATAATCAAGACAGATGGTACTGGCACAAAAACAGACACAGAGATCAATGGAACAGAACAGAGAACCCAGAAATGGACCCACAAATGTATGGCCAACTAATCTTTGACAAAGCAGGAAAGAATATCCAATGGAAAAAAGACAGTCTCTTCACTAAATGGTGCTGGGAAAACTGGACAGCAACATGCAGAAGAATGAACCTGGACTACCCTCTTATACCATATACAAAAGTAAGTTCAAAATGGATAAAAGACCTAAATGTAAGACATGAAACCATCAAAATCCTAGAGGAGAAAACAGGCAACAACATCTTTGACCTCATTTGCAGCAACTTCTTACTAGACATATCTCAGGAAGCATGGGAAACAAAAGCAAAAATGAGCTACTGGGACCTCATCAATATAAAAAGCTTCTACACAGCAAAGGAAACAATCACTAAAACCAAAAGGCAACTAACGGAATGGGAGAAGATATTTGTAAATGACATATCAGATAAAGGATTAGTATCCAAAATCTATAAATAAGTTATCAAATTCAACACCAAAAACAAGTGATCCAGTGAAGAAATGGGCAAAAGACATGACACTTTTCCAAAGAAGACATCCAGATAGCTAAGAGACACATGAAAAGATGCTCAATATCACTCAGCATCAGGGAAATACGTACCAAAACTACAATGAAATACCATCTCACACCTGTCAGAATGGCTAAAATTAACAACTCAGGAAACAACAGATGTTGGCAAGGATGTGAAGAAAGGGGAACACTTTTGCACTGCTGGTGGGAATGCAAACTGGTACAGCCATTCTGGAGAACACTATGGAGGTTCCTCAAAAAAATAAAAATAGAACTACCCTATGACCCAGCAATTGCACTACTAGGTATTTATCCAAAGAACACAAAAATGCTGATTTGAAGGGGCACATGCACTTATAGCAGCATTATCAGCAATAGCTAAATTATGACAAGAGCCCAAATGTCTATCGACTGGATAAAGAAGATGTGACTACTTTGGGACTCTGTCCTACTGTAATAACACTTGTATCTAAAATAAATGTGTAACTGTGCTTATTGCAACATTGCCTGTTATGGAAAAAAAAAACTACAAGTAAAAATAGTTTTTAAAAAGTAAGATTCATTGTGATTAGATTGCCTTGGGCTATACTTTCATTCCTTTATCAAGCTCTGTGCGTAAGGAATGGAACAGAGGATGAGATCAGCTTCTAAAGAAATAGATAATAAACAGGGGGCCAGTGTAGACACCCAGAGAAAAAGGTCGAGTTCTACTAGAAAACAGAGGCATGGTCGTATAGACAAGCAACAAATACATATTATGGCACCAGTTGGCCCTTTCAAGTCAGTAAATAGGAGCAGAAGGAAAAATACTATTTTATACTACATTTGAGCCCTGAGAGTCTGAAAGGACATTTTTGGAGAGTTAACAAATTCTTCCTCACAGAGCCCAGTAGGTATCTCTGGAATGATGGACCAGTGGGAAGGAAATAGACCTTTATTAATATCTCCAAAGTATTTAATATACATTTTACCATATTCTTACAGTAAGGTAAGCTAGAGGAAAAAAATGTTATTAAGAAAATCATAAGGGAGAGAAAATACATTTATAGTACTGGACTATATTAATCAAAAAAATCTGCAGTTAGGTAGACCACACAGTTCAAACCGCCTTGTTCAAGGATCAACTGTACTAGGACTGCTCTGGACACCAGGTGTTGGCTATGTCCTCTTCCTCTTACAGCTTCCCTGAAAGAACAAACTCACATAAAAACACCACTGAGCAATGTGAAAATTGTTATGTATCTTTACAGGGAGATGAACAACAATCTTCACTGAAAATAACTCAAAAACTCTCTACTTACTTCTCCAAATTCCCATCTTGGCCAAGCATCCACAAGCTTCCTGTCTCCTTTTTCTCCATGTGAGCTCAGTTTCCTCAGCTCCACCTGGCTTCCTCTAGGCTTTCCTCATTGAAAACCATTTTTCTTTATCATCATTCATGAAAAATGGCATCCCTCCACCTGGGAGACCTGGTTAAGGTGGACCTCAGCCCTGGAAGCTCATCCTCTGCTTTCAGGGACCTTACTGAAGCCACTTTGAACACAGGAACACTATTCTACAAGGAACTTTCATTCTAGACTGCCAGAAAATAAAAAACTAACTCCCTCCATAAGGCTGCTTTCATTCTGTGCTCTCAAAAGACAAGCTTTACGGGAAATACTGTGACCATAAGAGAAAGGAGAAAAAACACTTAAATATGAAGAAGAGATACAGCAATTATTGAAAACTAGTCCATTCTCTTAGACCATAATAAGACAAAAAAAATAATAAAATATCTCCAAACCCTGTATGAGACAGAAAAGTTATACTGGCCACAAAGGAGTCATTAAAATTGGTTCCTTACTTCATCTAGAATAAGCTTCACTGTTAAACTATTTCAGTCAGTATTTCAGCTTTTCCCCACTAGACTACTTCAAGCATCATTTACAGAAAAATTAGTAAATGCAAGACAATCCAGTATGTGAGTAGAGCTAATCCCACAAAAGTTATATTCCACAGTTCAATAGTAACTCAACCTCACTAGAGATAATTCCACACTAGATGTTGGGGATAAAAAGCACTCAATTAATACTAGCTATTATTATTAAGTTATTATTATTGGTCTTAGCCTTCATGTTCCAGATTTAACACTTTAGTACTTGACATGAAAAGTTACAGACTAATGAATGAATGGGCCAAAAGGTAAAATCCATGTCTTACTATATGTCACAGTAAAAAACAATTTTTCTAAACACTGAGGTAGATACAAGTTTTATTCTTCCCTACTGGTAAGACTTCTTACACAAGTAGGCCCCTGGTTCTCATAACCAACAATGAATGATATGTGCCTTCTACTGAGTTCTGACTCTATATGTACCATGATATAGGTTTTCATTTATAACAAAGATAATTAGCACATAATCCAAAACTGGCCACACCACTAACAAATTCCTTTTTCTCTCCAAGAAGGAGGAATAATGCAATAGATTCATTAGGTGTGAGGATGCTTTGACTATAGTCCTCTAATACAGAACTTTCACTATTCTGGTAAAATGGGAGGGTCCAAATAGAGATGGCTTCTTGTGGTATTCTTCCTTTAATGTATTAGGAAGAAAGACAATTAAAATTTTCTCCAAAGTGTTTGAGAAACAGAGAGAAGGTCAGTGTGCCTGGAGAATACAACAATGGGAAGAGTGAAGAGAAGAGGTGGAGGTAGGAGCTAGATCATATAAAGTTTGATTTTATTCTGGCTGCAATGGGAAACCCTTCAACTGTTTTAAGAAGGAGAGTAATGTAATGTAACAATGTCTTTGTAAAACTCTCTCTGGGGGCTCCTGGCTGGCTCAATCTCATGAGAGTTCATGAGAGTCCAAGCCTCACAGTGGGCATGACACCTACTTAAAAAAAAAACAAAAAAAAAAAAAAAAAAAAAAAGAACTGTCTCTGGCTGCTAATTAGAAACTAAGTTGCAGGACAGCAAGATTGGAGAGCATTTAGAAGATGGGTACAGTGGTTCAGGTGACTAACAATTATTGCTTAGACTAGCATTATTATACAGAAGATGGTAAAAGGTTACCCTATCTTAAATATGTTTTGAATACTGAGATGTCTAAGGTTACTATTGAATAATCAAGGATCATTCATAAGTGTCTATAGCAAGCAACATGTAAATGCCACTGCTATTTGCTGAGAAAGGGAAGACATGGCAACGGAGACTGTCAGTTTGGAGGAGGGTTATGTAATAGTTTAGTGTGACCCATATGAAATATGGAGTCTCTACACCTTTTCTTTCTTTTTCTCATACGATTACTGTGGCTAGGACCTCCCGTACCATGAATAAAAGTGGCAAGAGGAGACATCTTGTCTTGTTCCCAGTGTTAGAGGAAAAGCTTTCAGCTATTCACTGCTATGATGTTGGCTGTGGGTTTGTCATATATAGCCTTTATTACATTAAGGTATGTTCCCTCTAAACACACTCTGAGAGTTTTTCTCATGAATGGATGTTGAGTTTTGCCAAAAGCTTTTTTTTTCATCTACTGAGATAATATGGTTTTTATCTTTCATTTTGTTGATGTGATATATATCACAGTGATTTGCAGACATTAAACTATCCTTGCATTCCCAGAATAAGTGCCCGAATTGTGGTGAATGATCCTTTTACTGTATTGTGGATGAAATATGGTGTATCTAACCTACAGATTGGGATTAGATGAGATCACCTGCTAAAAGAGAATAGATGGAGAGAAACACTAAGGACAGAGACTGCAGATTCTCCACTGTTCACATGAGATGATTAAGAATAAGAAATTAAAAAGGAATAGCAGGTGAGAGTGATGTTACAAAAATCATTCAGAATAGCATTTCAAGAGGGAAGATGAAGTCAGCAATGTAGAAACCTGAACAACTACATTACAATGAGAATGCAAAATGGACTATACATTTGGTCAAGATTCAAGTTACTAATGACTTGGAAAAGATTATTTCCTTGTATCTGTGAGGAGTAGAAAGCTTGATAAGAATAGGCTTATCAATATATAATTAGAGTCCATTGTATCCAATTTTCACTTTTTGAGTTTCTTCTTTGAAGAGTTCTGTTGGTGAGGATTAATATTTCATTATGTTAGTCTTAGAGAATTTCAAAAAATAAAAGTTTATTATTTTAAACAGACTAACACCCATTCTATCTGAAGTACCATATGAATCTACTGAACTCTTATAAATCTAAGGTATATGATAAGGCAGGAATTTAGTGATCTTATGTTTCCTCTATCTTGAAACATTTTGCTATTTCATAATCCTAAAATTCATTTTATCACTATTCATCAATAATTCCCATGTAAGCTAAAAAAGAGACTAAAATATAAAAATGGAAAAATATTAAACTAACCTAAAAGGATATTCCAAGAGTGAAATAAGTCATAATTCTTCAATTTTCTAATTGTTAACCCAAAGTATTACATCATCTTTTGCAAAGGATTTTTAAAAGACGGGAAAAACTATCTCTATAGCCTATTTTTACTTTTCATTGAACACAGTTGAGAATTCAGATTTTTTTCCTGCCCATATGGCAAAGCAAATACACAAGACATTTCACAATCACTAGAAAAATGAGATGAATACAAAGAGACAGGCTTACTCTGAAATCTACTGGTAATAAAATTGATTATATAAGTGAAATATCAGACTATGAACCTTCAGATGATGACATCTATAGATGAATTTTCTCAAACTTAAGAATCAATGTTTGAACAATATACTTCTAAGGACAAAAAAGGAAATATAGCATTGTCATCTATTTAATCATTTAATAGGAAGGACATTATCATACAATTTTTTTTTGTGACAAAAACCTGGACCATCTCCTTTTGCTAAAAAAAAAAAAAAACAGTATGTGGCAATATTCCTTTATCTTTAATGAGGTGAATGTAGCAAAAATTATTTTATACACAGAGATTTGCTATGTTTAGTGTTTATTATAATTTTTAACAGTAATTCTCTCTCCCTGTATTGTCTTTAAATTATTTGTAGAAATAATATTTTATTTTTTAATTTTTGTAACATTTATTTATTTTTGAGACAATGCAAGAGACAGAGTGCAAGCAGCAGAGGGGCAGACACAGGGAGACACAGAATCTGTCAGCCCAGAGCCCGACGCAGGGCTCAAACTCACGAACTGTGAGATCATGACCTGAGCGGAAGTCGGACACTTAACCAACCAAGCCACTCAGGCGCCCCACTAATAATTAAATAGATGATAAAACCCTAATAGATTAAACCCTAATGATAAATAATGACTATCTTTCCTTGTACACTAAGAGTTAAAAAATGTGAGATGAGGAAATGAAGTTCTTTAATTATATAGTTTAAGCAATATTTTTAGGAATACTGCTGTGAGGAGAAACAGAAATGGCAATAGCTGTAGAGAGATAGAGGTTTAAGAGATATTAAAATGGGTGCTATAACTCAACAATTCTGGATAATACTAGAATCCAGCATTGGGAAAAGACCTGTACCCTGACCCAACAGGGTCCCTTGACTATTTTAATACAAATGGAGTCTGAAGTGGCCATTAAGCAATGGTCCTCAATCCTAGCTGCTGAGGCTCTAGAGGCACACCTATGGGAATCTTATGACCCTCCAAATGTATGGAAGTTCTGTGGTGGCACTTGTAATTTACATCAATGTACTATGATTACTCTTATACAAAGAATACATTAAAATAAAACATGTCTTCTAATACAGTTAGTAGGGATAGAAACTAATCAAACTACTGCTCATGTCCTCCCCCATAGAAGCGGAGTGGATCCTGCTATGTAGCAACACACACAGGAAATAAGTCTTCGTATAAGCCTGTAAGGTGAGGCAGGGTAACTGGCTTGGTCTCTAATTAACTTAGAACCCATACACAAGTGAGTGAGAGCCAAGTGAAATGATGCCTGTCCTCAATAAGATCTTGTATATGAGCAAAGGTAGATTTTGTTGGGTAGGCAAAGCAAATACCTCAGTAATTCTTACTGATTTTTTCTGTAATGAAACTGAATGGTGCCATGATCACACTGTGATATGGAATAATACTAGATTTGATAGGATTCAACTACCTCATGTAAATAAGTCTTATGATAACACTCATGTTGATGATCCAGTGCACTGGGAGAATAAGCTAACACCTCCTCAGGATGTAATATCCTTAGAAAATAACTGGCCTAAAGAAGAACTGAATCTAGCTAACCATCAGCTTGTTTCTGTGCTAAACAGTTCTACATAAGTTTATCTTGATGTACAAAGAGCAGTAGATCAAGGGGGGAGGGGGGAATTATCAAATGTACAAGAATATGAAAATATATGTAATACCTTTTTGAGACAAATTAGTTGTTTCTTTAAACCCATCTCTATCTCACATTGCCTTCTCCAAATGTTAGGCATGTTTGTGTTGGTGCTATTGCTATATCTATTCTATAAATACTATATCAAATGTAAATGATCTGAAAAATACGATGACTTTGCTCTAAGGGGTCCATGGCCTGAGACCAGGGTATGGACTGTGACATAAGAAGAAATATATATTTGGTCTCTCTCTGGTTCCAGACACAGAGTTCCTAAATCCCTTGGAATTTCTGGGTAATAGGAATATATTTAATTCAAATGAGACAATTCTTGTTGGGCTCCTGGATGGTGAGTGGTCACCAAAAAGACCAAGCATGATTACAGGCTTGGAACTTTCAGCACCCTCCCCTATTCTCCAAGGAGGAAAGAAGAACTAGAGATTAATAGTCAATCATGACGATGTGATGAAGCCTCCATAAAAGTTCCTCAAGTAGGAGGTTCAGAGAACTTCTGAGTTTGTGAATACATCCACATGCGAGGATGGGGACACATCCCAATACCAAGGAGACAGAAGCCACTGTACTTGGGACCCTTCCAGACCTTGCCCTATGTACCGCTTTATCTTGCTTTTCATCTGTATCTTTTTTTAAATCCTTTATAATAAAACAGCAGGCCTAAGTGTTTCCTTGAGTTCTGGGAGCCATTATAAGCAAATTATGGTACCTGAGGAGGGCATTACAGGAACTCCTAATTTGTAACTGGTTGGTCAGAAGTACAGGCAACAACCTAAAACTTGTGACTGGCATCTGACATCACAGCAATATTGTGGGACTGAGCCCTTAACTCTGGACTAATTCTATCTTGTTAGTTTCCTAACTGAATTGCAACACAACCAATTGGTGTCCACAGAGTTTAAAAATTGGTTTCGGGGGAAACCCCACATGTGGTATCCGAGTGTTAGGAGTATAGGAAAATGGTTTTTTCCTTTACGTAGACAGACATTCCATGGATTTGTAAGTAGGAAGGAGTAATGCTTGTCTGATTCCTTCTCCCTTCCGTAAGAACTATAAAGCAATCCACATTAAGGAAGTTATCAAAGGTCGTGCAGCTAATCAGTGGCTGAGAGAAGACTTGAAAGTAAATCTCATCACAGAGTTTAAATGCTGTACCACAGGGCACCTGGGTGGCCCAGTCACTCAGTCTCTGACTTTAGCTCAGGTCATGATCTCACAGTTGGTGAGTACAAGCCCCAGCATGGGCTCGCTGCTGTCAGCATGCTTCAGATCTTCTGTCTCCCTCTTTCTCTGCACCTCCCCTGCTCATGTGCGCGCGCGCGCTCTCTCTCTCTCTCTCTCTCTCTCTCTCTCTCTCTCTCTCTCAAATATAAAAGAAACAAAAATAAATAAATAAGTATTTAACTACTGTTCCATGACTCAGGAAAGGCGACTGCTTGTCTTACAGTAACCCAGTCAACTGCATGTTTACCTCATTCATATTTTTGTTGTAGCATTCGCCAAGCTGTTTTGTGATTTGTTTATTGTGTTTTTAAACTAGATCTCTGTGCCCTTTATGACAAGCAATGTGCATCTCAAATAGAATCCAGTACTTGGCAAACGAAGTCAGGGAAGTGAGGGAGGCAAGAAAGGAGGGCAGGTGGAAGGGAAGAAAGAAATAGGGATAAGGAAAAGAAAAGGAGGTGAATGTGGAAGATGCACACAAATAAAGAGCTGTTCATGATTCTGCCACAAACTGGCTTGTAACTGGGGAGCTACAGACAGTCAGACATAAAACCTCCACATGTCCCAGTTCCACGGTATATAAATTGAATGTTTTGTATTAAGTGAACAATATTCAAACTATTTTTCGGTGTGAAATTTCTTTAACACCTGATCCAAGTTGTAAACAAAATTTTAAGTGCTGTTGAAGTTGATAAGTTATAAGGAAAATCTAGTCATTTCTCTGCCCTCAGCTCATCAGAGTGACTATGCAAAGCCACATATCTACTAGAGCTCCAAAGCACTGGAAAAACAATGAATAAGGTGGTTTCCTTCTTTAAAGACTGGTCAACCTCCCAGAGAGAAGTTTGGCAAACCTTAGCATTGTGGGGATGGGGATGATTCTTCTCTTTTAAACTGCTGACTTCTCCATGTCCAACACCACCAACCCTTACCTGAATAATCAATTATTTTATGGGGCGCCTGGGTGGCTCAGTCGGTTGAGCGACTGACTTTGGCTCAGGTCATGATCTCATGGTCTGTGAGTTCAAGCCCCGCATCAGGCTCTGTGCTGACAGCTCAGAGCCTGGAGCCTGCTTCTGATTCTGTGTCTCCCTCTCTCTATGCCCCTCTCCTGCTCATGCTCTCTGTCTCAGAAATAAACATTAAAAAAAATTTTTTTTAATGACAACAAAAAGGAATGTCGTTTTATATGACATGAAAATTCTGTTACTGTAAAAAAAAAAAAAACATCAGCTTCATCAACCTAAGTGTCCATAGATAGATGAATGGTTAAAGAAGGTATAGTATAGGGGCACCTGGGTGGCTCAGTTAGTTAAGCATCTGACTTCAGCTCAGGTCATGATCTCACAGTTCGTGGGGTCAAGCACTGTGTCAGACTGTGCCGACAGCTCAGAGCCTGGAGCCTGTTTCAGATTCTGTGTCTCCCTCTCTCTGTGCCCCTCCCCAACTTGTACTCTTTCTCTCCCTCTCTTTCAAACATAAGTAAACATTGAAAAAGTTTTTTTTTACTGAGAACAAACTGAGGGCTGATGGGGGGTGGGAGGGAGGGGAGGATGGGTGATGGGTATTGAGGAGGGCACCTGTTGGGATGAGCACTGGGTGTTGTATGGAAACCAATTTGACAATAAATTTCATATATTTAAAAAAAATTTTTTTAAAGAAGATATAGTGTAAGGGGCACCTGTGTGGTTCAGTCAGTCAAACACCTGACTTCAGCTCAGGTCATGATCTTACAGATCATGAGTTCGAGCCCTGCACTGGGCTCTCTACTGACAGTGTGGAGCCTGCTTTGGGTCCCTGGTCTCCCTCTCTCTCTCTCTCTGACCCTCCCCCTCCCTCCCTTCCTCTTCCCTACCTCTCTCTCAAAAATAAATATTTTTTAAAAATATGTAGTATGTACACACACACACACACACACACACACACACACACACACAGTGGAATATTAGCCATAAAAAGAATGAGATCTTGACATTTGGAACAACATGGATGGACCAGACTCACAGAAGGAAAAATATCACTTGATTTCAATCATATGTGGCATCTAAAAAACAAAACAAATGAACAAAAAAAACCAGAAACCCCTAAAAACAGAGAACAAATTGATGGCTGCCATAGGGGAGGGAAGTGGGGGATTGGCAAAGTGAGTGGAGGGGAGGAGGTACATACTTCTGGTCATGGAATGGATGAGTCCAGGGGATGAAAGGTACAGCACAGGGCACACAGTCAATGGTATTATAACAGGGTTGTACAGTGACAGATGGTAGCTACACCTGTGGTCACACAGCATCATGCACAGCGTTGTCAAATCACTATCTTGTATGCCTAAAACTAAGGTAACATTGTGTGTTAACTACACTTCATTTAAAAAAAGGAAAAACATTAGCTTCATTATAGTAATTCATAAATTAATACCCCTGCTACTTATCAGACATACATCTGAGGTTCAGTGTGCATAATTGATATGGCAAGAATAAACACAAAGAAAAATGCTTTAAAAAGTTCATAAGCCACAGAATCACATTTAAGCATATAAAATCACGCTAATGCTTGTATTGTTATTGGGGCTTTTTAAGTCTTTTGGTTTATGTACACATTCCTATATGTATTCCACATAAAGATAATTTTGTAAGTAAAATCTATTATTTTGTACTCTAAAAAATGAGAAAATTAAGAGCAATTTTTCATTATCTTTCCTTTTTTTCTGTTATCAGATTTTCACTCTATTAAGAGTTTTGAGGATTACTTTCTGTTAAAGCATCAAATCAAACTAATTACTCAGAGACAGTTTAAAGTTAAAGATAACTGAATAGTTCCAAAGATAAAAAGCACGCCCACATTCTCTTGAGAAACCTCTGTTGATCAGATTTGGACTAGCTCTTAGCAATAACAAAATAGCATCTCGAAATAGCAACAGACAAGTACAAAAGAGAGCAGGCCATTCATGGAAGGGTCTTCCTTGGAGACCGCTCTAAATTTATTTCCAAAGCTTTAGGCAACAATAAACCTCTCTTTCTCCCCACATTTGCAGTAGCATTAACTCTGAGTCCCCACCATAATAGAATAATGAAAACAGATTCAGGGTCTTTTGCAGCTTTACAAAATGCCTGTCCATTGGTTCTAAGCAAATGTGATCTTTCTTCCTTAAATCTACTGGGAAAAGTGACCTTTTCTAATGGAGTAAATAAGTTTCAAGTAATATAAAGGTATCATCTCCTTCAAATACTTCTCCCCACTTCACATACGAATCTGAACACTTTCCTTGCTTGACATAGTATCAGTACTAATTTCCTCCCCTAGATTACTTTAGAAAGAAAGAAGTGTGAAAATTATATCATAATAAATACAATTTTAGCTTTAACTTACTATCACCATCTCACTGATCAAATACATAGCACAAAACAGGATACAGAATGATATGTTACTATAGCTATTGACCCAAAAAACGCTGAAAAAATCTGTGTTTAATTTTAAAATATCAAAACTAAGTCTCGACTTGGTTCATTTTTTTAATTCTATTTATTTGCTTCACCAAAAAAATATGTAATTACAAAGTGTTGATTCGAACATTAATGTTGATCTAACCATTAGAAAATATTGCATTTTGGGGGCACCTGGGTGGCTCAGTCGGTCGAGCGTCTGACTTCGGCTGAGGTCACGATCGCACGGTTCGTGAGTTCAAGCCCCACGTCGGGCTCTGTGCTGACAGCTTGGAGCCTGGAGCCTACTCCAGATTCTGTGTCTCCCTCTCTCTCTGCTCCTCCCCTGCTCACACTCTGTCTCTCTCTCAAAAATAAAGATTTTTAAAAAATTATTTTTTAAAGAGAAAAGAAAATAATGCATTTTGGGGGTACCTGGGTGGCTCAGTGGGTTAAGCGTCCAACTTCAGCCCAGGTCATGATCTCACAGCTCATGGGTTTGAGCCTCGCATCGGGCTCTCTGCTGTCAGCACTGAGCCTGCTTCAGATTCTCTGACCCCTTCTCTCTCTGCCCCTCCCCTGCTTGCACTCTCTCTCTCTCAAAAATAAACATCTTTTAAAAAAAAGAAAATAATGCATTTTTTATGGTAAGCATAGTGATCTAAACCATCTTTAGTCACTCTGCCCTTCCTATTATTTTCTCAAGTGTATGTTACAAGCGGCTCAATGAAATTCTTGTGATATTATCTGCCCCATAGATGAGGACAAGTATTTCAGGATTGAATCCATTTCCAGTTAGGAAATTGAGGTAATGGTCAAGGTAGAGGATGGTCTTGTATGATGAGTATTCAGAATCCCTTAATGGATGCCAGTTGTCCCAGTGTGTGATGGCAATTGTTCTGAGTTCATTTTCCAAAGAGTGTGAGGATGTTTGTTTTCTAGCAGATATTTTAGCAATACACATTTATCACCCAAAACTTTCTATAAAGCAGCCAGACTCCAGCTTAGAAATAGCACAATCCTTTGCTAACCACACACCTTATTAAAGGGGCACGGTACATTGTCCTCTCCCTAACCTAATTCTTAAGTGATCTTTTCCTTCCAAACTTTCTACTCAAGCACTGCTCTCCACCTTCCTCTGTGTGATCAGTCGTCTTTCTTCACAACCTGAAATATTTGTAGAACATTTTCTTTATGTGTTTTCCTCTTACAGAAACCCAGCTCCTTGCTGGGACTCCTCTGCAAACTTCTCTTCCAGAAACTGTTTTTCTGTCTCACACACTGCATACCTGGCTTCCCAGCCTTTTTTCCCAGTCCCTCCTCCCCTTTCCTCTGATCCCCAGAACTCAACTTTGTGGCCACAGCAGCCTCTCTATTCCCACCACCCTCTTTCATTGCACCTCCCTGCTAATCTCCTAAACATTCTTCATGAATTAAACCCTTCACTAATTAAATCCTGACTCAGGGTCTTCCTCATCCTCCCACCTTCCGGCCAGTACTCTCAATGTTGATAATGTCCACACCGATGGGCTAACATCTTACACTTTTAGTTCTCTGATATCCTCCTCGAACCTCTACCTCCCATCCGACTTCCCTGCATCTTGTCTCTACCAGGCATTACACCACTTCCTAAAACTGAATTTTAATCATCCACTTTCTGATCATAACGGTTCACCTGCTCAAGTATGCCCCCATTACTGGCACATTCCACAACCACGTGATACCTCCAATCCAGTGACCCCATGGTAATCCCCGCTGAGTGACCCTGCTTGAGAAAGTCCCACCTTGAGTGACCCTGCTCCTTGTCCAGCCTCTTTTCTTGGTGCATCATTAAAATCACTCTTTTAAAATGCTTCTGACTTTGTGCTCTTCATGCTCTCTTTCACTCTCCTGGGAAAAACCACAGCTCATTTGTGGAATGTCAACCTACACAGCACCTTAACCAACAACCCAGCTCATGTGTCCCCTTTATAGTCATGACTGTGAGTCTCAAAGTGGCATTTACTTAGTACTACTCACTAATCCTGCCATTTTCTAGTAAGCTTACTTTCCCACTCCTTAGAGAAACATTTCATACAGTCTCTTCGCTGTTAAAACCGTTTCACTTACCTCCTCACAACCGATTTTTCTTGCTTCATATTTCAATGAGATAACAAAAGTAAGCATACATGAATCCACTCAGTTTTCCACTACAAATCTACATACTCCTCTATCAGTGAATCCTTTTCCTTCTTCCTTCCAATCACAAGGCAGTAAGTGCCTCATATCCCCAAGGAATACTTAATACTTTCCTCTACTTAATACCTCAAATGCAACCTCCATGGATTCATCCAATCCCTCCATTCATGTGGTTATCCCCTTCTCTTTAAAGTGGCTTACTTCAGCCAACAAGTCACTTAAGTTTCTATTATCTAAAACGAATTCAATTAAAATAACAATATAAAAGGGATGCCTGGGTGGCTCAGTTGGTTAAGCGTTCAACTTCAGATCAGGTCGTGATCTCACAGTTCAAGGCTTTAAGCCCTGCGTCAGGCTCTGTGCTGATGGCTCAGAGCCTGGAGTCTGCTTCCGATTCTGTTTCTCCCTCTCTCTCTGCCCCTCCTCCGCTTGTGCTCTTTCTCAAAATTAAACATAAAAAATTTTTAATAAAATATAAAATTATAGAGAGAGATATCCCCACACACACACATAGCTTATGCTTCATTTCTGTGTTTCCTTTACAGCAAGAAGCCTCAATGGAGTTATCCTAACAAGTTACCCAATTCCTAACCTCCAACCCAGCCCAGTCAAGCCTGCATCACCACTTCTTGACAGACACGACTCTTGTTAGGCTCACCAGTAAACCTCCATATTGCTAAATGCAGCCTAACAAGCAAGAAGTGTTACCAAAAACTTTCTCATTTCTTCTTTGCCAAACTGACAATTCCTAGGGATCCTCCAAAGAATCAGAACTGCAGAATGGTACAGATTCACAAGTTACTTTGCAACAAAGATGAGGCACAGATTGACTCAGAGCCAGGCAAGGAGTTAGGAGGGAGTAAATAAAAACTAAAGGTCATCAACACAAGGCCCCAGTCAAAGCCAGGAACATGGCCAGGAAGATATAAACATAAAGACTGGGCCAAAGACCAGCAGGCTTTGCGATGATAAAACTAAATCCACTGACTGGTTCTTCAGAGCCCAGGGGCACCTCAGACACAGAAGTCAATTTTTCATTAAAGTTGTTAAGAACAAATATGTACAAATAAAAATATATATATACACATATATAAGACCTTTTGAAAGGATACAATGCTCTATAATCAACTCTTTTGTAGGAATAACTTGATACGTATACATATAATTCTATTTTTATAATGGTTTATTTTCAAACACACATACAAATTAGGCTATCTTAAGTATAGTATTGAAAAAAATGAACTTTGGTACACTTGTGTCTGTATACATATAAATGGAATATTTTGGATAAATAAATACAGTTCTGTGTACTGTTTGTGAAAATGTAGCAGTCTCTGCATTGGCACTGTTCTGTTTTGTGTCAAGCCCATCTGTTGCAATTATCCAAATGTCTATTTTTATTATTCAATTTCCCAATAACATGTGTCTGCCTTCCTTGTCCCATTAACTCTCTATTCTTTTATGTGCTTCCTATAGAATAATCAGCTCTATTCACTATATTCCACCACCAAAGCATATTTTAGGAAAGAAAAGGGTATTTTGGATAAAGTGCAGCTTTATATAGTTGCTGATGATTGTTGTGGTCTTTGATACACAACACCTATTTACCCTTTAAGCAAGATTGACCGAGGCAGAATAATCTTTTCATAGATTTGCACGTAGTAAGTATAGTAATAGAAATATCAAGAGTAATTGTATTTACCACTGCATCTAATTTGGTTGAATTACATTGTACAATATAATGCCCCCCAAATTAAAACACAGATGAATAGAAAGACTGACTGAAACGTGGGGTTGTTGGTGGCTGTCACAGACTTTTCTGGATACAACTCATGTCTCTTCTAACTTGGGAAAGGTCTCTTGGCATATGTAATGGAGTCCCTGCCCTGGGTAACAAGCAAGCACATGCACACTTTCCCAGTGTCTTCCTTATTTTCAGAGTAGGAAACACAGCCTTGTATTCATTATCAGCCAGTCTGCCCACCTACTGATCTGTCTCATTTCTAGTTTTAGGAAAAAGTACTGAGAAATCTCCTAACTGGATCTAGCCCAAAGTTAAAACTGACTTCTAACCTAGTGCTATATATGGCGATTCTGTTTGCTGTTAGACCCCTATAACCAGAGTGTAATCTTTGATCTGACCTATAAAGTATGTCAGAAAAACACTAAGGTTCCAATGACATCTTTAAAACAACTTCATCAAAGAACAAGTGTTCCTGAAAATATATTGAGAAAATAGGTTTCTTTGTCCTTTTACCTTAGTCAAACAGCTTTATACATAACAGTATTATGTAACAGAACACTAGATTTGACATCTACTTCTGGTTCATATACTAACTAGAACTTTCCCTTAGGGAAGAGATTTAACATCCTTTCATTCAAAATGTATTCAGTGACCATCTGCTATGTGAATATATGACAGGCAGACTCTTAGACCTTTCTGATTGGTAATACCTTCAACTGAATAAAAGTTTTGGATTTTACTATTGTAAAATTCTATGTAGTTTTATGACATGTTATAAGATCTTGAACGAAGGTATAATCTGCCTTATGCATTGATGACAGATACAGCAAGGAGAGAACATATTTTGTGTATCCTTTTTAGCCTCGTATCCACTAAAAAACAACATTCTTTAGAGCACAAAGGCAACATCTGTTAAGCTACTGGTTACTTTGCTAACAGACAAAAATAGTTTTATTTTCTGGAGTAAAGAATACTCCTTTCACACTTATTTTTCAAACTTCGTAAGTTTTGTTCAAAGCTTATTGAAAAGATGCTATAATGTCCCTCTTTGGAACAAGCTACCCTCAAGCACAGGTCAGGACCTTTTTTCCATCAATACAGAGATACTTCCAAAGGAGAAAACTCCTCTCAAAATAAATTGAAGAGTTTACTAGTGGGTCATATCAGTACTAAGGAAAGCCTAACAAGGATATCTAACTAATATCATGTGGCTTTTCTAGGTGACAAACATATTCCCTCCCAAGACCTGCTTATAAGTTATCCCTTCAGCCAATTATCCTGGCTCAGTCACCAAATATGATCCGATGAGCATAAGAAATCTTTATCCTCATTCCATGAAACACAATTTTTAAACTACTTTATTAAGGTATAACTGACATAGAAAAAGCTGTACACATTTAATATATACAACTTACTGAGTTTGAAGATAATTATACTCCATAAAACCATCACAAAACATAATTTTGAAAGCAATTATTTCCTGGATCTTGAGCCATCTCATCTTTTATCGTAGAATGGAGCAGCTAAGAAAAAATTCTCAAGTACTAGCTTATAAAATATAAATATTTTCTTCAACAGTACTAATACCTCCCCTACAAATGTATTTTAATGCTGCTTCTTGAATTATTTGCATAATAAAATGAAAAGTATGGAAATGATGCTCTTCAAGTTAGCAATGAGTGAATACATTTCCCAAGCAAAATATAGGATGATGTAAAATTACATGATGTAAAAATGGCGCCAAAGGATAGTGCCTTCTGGGCAGGAAATGCTCATAGCATTTGGAACAAAGACTTTCTAAGCCACATGCCAAGAGGAATGACAAGAAGGCAAACTAATAACAAGGTAATAATAAGGTAAACTTATACAGTGTATTATTTATGAGACATATGCATCTTATTGCATGTAACTATATTTCAAAAAGTTATCATCATGTAATCTATTCTAGAGCCACTCTTGTTTTCATTTTAAGATCCATGAGCCATCTGAAATTGATTTTGGATCATCATGTGACACAAGAATCTTTTTTATCCATCTGGACATCCAACTGACCCACCATCATCTTTTGAAAAGACTTTGCTTTGTCACTGCACAGAGTAAACTTTGCAGTTTATCTATATAAACTTATATAAATATATAGCCCATACAAGTATAGGTTCATTTTTTTATTCTATTTTATCTTGATGATCTAATTGTCTATAGTAGCACCAATACCACACTGTATCATTTAGGTAGCTTTATCATGACTATTGTATTTGAGAGAATAATTCTTCCAACTTTGTTCTTCAAGACTCTTTTGCCTATTCATGGTCCTTTTCAATTTTAGCTATATTTTAAAATCATCATGTCAAATTCTATCAATAATTTTGAAGGCAGTTGATTAAATCTATATATTTTTTGTTTTGAATATTTGTTAATATGAAATTTATTGTCAAATTGGTTTCCATACAACACCCAGTGCTCACCCATCACCCACCCTCCCCTTGCTCCCACCCCCCCATCAACCCTCAGTTTGTTCTCAGTTTTTAAGAATCTCTTATGTTTTGGCTCCCTCCCTCTCTAACCTCTTTTTTTTCCCTTCCCATCCCCCATGGTCTTCTGTTAAGTTTCTCAGAATCTAAACCTATATTTTTTAATGCCACTTTACAGTATTAAATCTTTCAATCCCTTGCCATGGTATATCCCACCATTTGTTTCAGCCCTCTATAATTACTCTCATGAATGTTTTATAATTTTTGTTTAGATGTTCTATGTAAGCTTTAGTCCATTTACTCTGGCATTCAGTGTGTTATTTATATCACCAATGCTATTTTTAACTGTTTGACCATGACTCTTAAAACTTAAAATACAATTTATGTTCCAATTAACCTAACTTGTGTTGATTCACAGTGTTTCAGTTTGTCTAACATGTGTACTAAATGAAAAAGATCATAGCTATGAGCACAAAAACATTTGTCATAAAACTGCTTTGTTATTTGGGTTTATTAGTCTATGTCTGATTATGATGTAGAATGTTCCTCACAAGATACTCAGGGAGCTTTGATCACCATTACTTGGACCCAAAAAATAAAAGAATGGGCACAGTAACTCAAACTGAAATTTTAGTTACTGTAAAGATAATGGGTTCCATCACCAATGTCACAAAAGGAAAGAGTCCAAAACCCTTATCAAGGAAAATGCCCACTCAGTGTAACTGGGCATTTACCCAGAAGGCATTCTATAGCTTAGTGCTGGCAGACAAGTAGCTTTCTTGTCTCAAATTTAAGGTCCAGAACTCAAACTCTGAAGATAGTTGGATCTCACATTGTTGGTTAACAGATTCTCAGCAGACTCCCAGATCCCATTCCTTGCTTTGTCCCACATTCACCTCCCAGTAATGGTGACCAGAGGTGAAACTTGAGGGGAGTTCAGGACACAGAACTCAGTAGCTGAATCTCTAAGCACACACTCACAGCTTCTGGCTGATATTCCCACACTGGATGTTTCTCAGGTCATCAGAAATGATGAGGAATTAACTGGCTGTATCAATATCCACAGTCATATCCACAGGATCTTCAGCATTCTTGGATTCATCTGTAGAAGAGCTCTCAGCTAGAGCTCTAATACCTTAATCTTGGAAATCAGCTCTCCCATCTGGCAAGACGATCAGATACTGTTCTTATGAGAGACCAAAGAGCAGAAGGGCACAATAAACCTTCTTCACGGAGATCCTCATGTAGTCAATTGAAGCACTGCCAGACATTCATTTCTATCTTTTTTTTGCCTTTTTTAAATTTACTTTTGTTTTTTTAATGTTTATTTAGAGAGAGACAGAGACAGAATACGTGCATGAGCAGGCGAGGGACAGAGAGGGAGAGAGACAATCTCAAGCAGGCGATGCTCTGTCAGTGCAGAGCCTGACCTGTGACGCTCGATCTCATGAACCGTGAGATCATGACCTGAGTCAAGAGTTGGATGCTTAACTGACTGAGCCACCAGATGCCCCTTATTTATTTTTTGTGTTAATTCCAGTGTAGTTACCATACAGTGTCATATTAGTTTCAGGTGTACAATATAGTGATTCAACAGTTCATATATTATTCAGTACTCATCAAGGTAAGTGTACACTTAATCTCCTCCACCTGTGTCACTCACCCCCCCCCCCCCACTCACTTGACCTCTGGCAACCGTCTGTTCTCTACGGTTAAGAATGTATTTTTTTGGTTTGCTTTTTATTTTATTTCTTTGCTCATTTGTTTTGATTTTTAAATTCCACATATGAATGAAATCATATGGTATTTGTCTTTCCCTAACTTGCTTATTTTGCTTAGCATTATACTCTTCAGATCCATCCATGTTGTTGCAAATGGCAAGATTTCATTCTTTTTTATGACTAATATTCAATTGTGTATATATACCGTATCTTCTTTATCCATTCATCTATTGATGGACACTTGTGCTGCTTCATAAATTGTAAATAATGCTACTATAAACACAGGGGTGGCATATGACCGTCTGAATTTGTATTTTTGTATTCTGAGGGTAAATATCCAGTAATGCAATTACTGGATTGTAGAGTAGTTCTATTTTTAACTTTTTGAGGAACATCCATCCAGTCTTCCACAGTGGCCGCACCAGTCTGTGTTCCCACCAGCAGGGCAAGAGAGTTCCTTTTTTCTCCACATCCTTACCAACACCCTGTCAGGTGTTGCCATTCTGATAGCTGTGAGCTGTTATCTCACTGTGATTTTGATTTCCATTTCCCTGAAGGTAAGTGATGATAAATATCTTTTCATGTGTCTATTGACCATCTGGATGTCTTCACTGGAGAAATGCCTGTTCATGTCTTTTGTTAATTGGATTATTTGTTTTGGGGGGTGTTGAATTGTACAAGTTCTTTATATATTTTGGATACCTACCCTTTATTGGATAGGTCATTTGCAAATATCTTCTCCCATTCCATACGCTGTCTTTTAGTTTTGTTGGTTTTCTTTGGCTGTGCATAAACTTTTTATTTTGATGTAGTCCCAATAGTTTACTTTTGCTTCTGATTCCCTTGCCCCAGGAGACATCTAGAAAGATGTTGTTATGGCAATGTTCAAATACACACACACGCTCTCTCTGAAATTAAAAACGGGGAAAATTCCAGGCTTTAAGTCCCACTCATTGAAAGAACTGACAAAACTCATCCCCTCTTGCCTGCAAAGCCAAATGTTAGGCTCCCCAGTGTGATAGCCTGTTTCTCCCTCTTCTCTGTGCCCAAGGGTCTGTTTAGGTCCCCACTGGGTCTCTGCCCTCCCTACCCTTTTCAATGTGGCCTCTTTTCTACCTTTAGTTGTGGAGTTTGTTCTGCCAGTCTTTGAATCATTTTCTGGGTTATTCACACTGATATGAGAGTTATCTACTAGCGTCCATAGGACAAGGTGAGCTTAGGGTCCTCACTCTTCCATGCTCCCTCAGGATGCTTTTTTACTACTTGCATCTTTTAAGTGCTCAGCCATGGCAACTGTTTGTACTCCACTAGATGTACAGATGTATAGATATCTTACTTCTTTCCTGATTCTGTTCCACTGTTCCAAGTATCCACCTTTATACCAGTACCACAATGTCAATTATCATAGCTTTGTTGTAAATTTTGAAATCAGGAAGTCTAAGTCCTCTAACTTTTTCTTTTTTAAGATTGTTTAGGCTATCAGGGTCTCTTGAATCTCCTTATGAATTATAGAATCTGCTTGTCAGTTTCTGCAAAAAAAACACAGCAAGAACTCTGATAGACATTGTGTTGAATCTGTTGATCAATTTAGATAGTATTATCATTTAACAATATTAAATCTCTGAGCCAGGGTGCCTAGGTGGCTCAGTTGGTTAAGCATCTGATTCTTGATTTTGGCTCAGGTCATGATCTCATAGTTCGGTTCAGGAGATCCAACACAGAGCCTGCTTGGAATGCTTCTCTCCCTCTCTCTCTGCCCCTCCCCTACTGTCGTTCAAAATAAGTAAGTCAACTCTAAATCTCTGAGCCATAAATATGGAATATATTTCCATTTATTTAGGTCTTCTTTAATTCCTTTCACCCACATTTTGTACTTTTTAGTGTCCAAATCTTATACTTCATTTTTTTTTAATTTTTTTTAATGTTCATTTATTTTTGAGAGAGCGAGAGAGAGAGCACGAGCAAGAGAGGAGCAGAGAGGGAGGGAGACATAGAATCTGAAGCAGGCTCCAGGCGCTGAGCTGTCTGCACAGAGCCGGATGAGGGGCTTGAACTCATGAACCGTGAGATCATAACCTGAGCTGAAGTGGGAGGCTCAACCCACTGAGTCACCCAGGTGCCCCTCTTATACTTCATTTTCAAAATTTATTCTTGAGTATTAATACTTTTTAATGCTGTTGCAATGGGAATTTTTCTTAATTTCCAGTTCAAAACACTCATTGCTAGTATATACAAATACAGGTCATTTTTTACTGGTCTCATATACTATAAACTTTATGTATTTATCACTAGGTTATATGTAACTTTATCTCTAATCCTCACAAAAGTGGTGCACAAAATTATGCCATTTTTTACAGATGTAAGAAAGAAGAATTCTGAGACTCAGAAATTAAGAAACAATCTTGACTAACAAAAGTAGTAAGCTGTAGAGACTGTAAACAAACCCTATAGGTTCAAATGATCTCTAACATCATCTACTTTCCAATATGCTATGCGCCCTTCAATGAGCCTGGCTTTCCTTAACCTTAGTCATTTATTCTTAACATTACCTTAGGAGCAAATAATAGTATTGCCTGTGTACCTCAAGTATGCCACATGCCCTTTTTTACTGTGTAAATCTGCAAAATAATAATCAATTGTATTTTTCTTTACTGACTTCAGCCTTAGAAAAATGTCCTATGTGATTCATTATTCAACAGTAGAAACTATCAGTTATATCATAAAAAAACACATTTTTTCTTTTTACCATTATTTCTCTTTGAAAAGCTAAATTTACACTATCCATGAAAATGAAGAATAAAGAAGGAAGCAATTATTAAAAATGTTCACAGTACTATTTTATTTTTTCTTGAGAGAGAGAGCATACATGCACAGGGGAGGGAGGGGCAGAGAGAGAGAATCTTAAGCAGGTTCCAAACCTGGCACGGAGCCCCACACAGGACTCGATCTTACAACCATGAGATCGTGACCTGAACCCTAATCAAGAGTCGGACGCTTAACTGACTGAGTCACCTAAGTGCCCCTCAGACTACTTTTAATATTATTGATTTTATTTGTTCCCGATTAAATAGAATTCTGAACACCAGGAAGCTTGTAGAACTGTGGGAGTGTGATATGCCAGAAACACCGAAAGTAATGAAATGCCACATGATAATTTTGATAGGAATTAAATAAAACCTGTGTTTTCTCAGCTATTTCAGGCACCTGGTTGTCTCAGACTTCAAAGTCCAGATAGTAATGTAGACTCAATAGTGAAATCAGATTTCAAATAGTATTTTATTTCAGTGGGTTTCAACAGCTCTTTAAAACAACCCCTTTTATCTGAAGTCCATGTGGGAAAGACGGCGTGCCACTACTCAGAATAACAAACAAATCCCTTGACTATATCCACCTCTACATTGTCTACTGACTCAAGTCCCTTGGAAAAGGAAATGTGCTGCATTACAATTTCAAAAATAGCCAGAGACTGAAAATTAATGCACCACAGAGCACGTCGTTTTGGCCTTTTGTCTAAAGGGCAAATGCAGACAAATCAGAGTCTAGAGCTGTGTGCCATATACAGGGATTTGTTTCCTGCACAAAACTCCAAAGAAAACAGTGCATTCAAATGGTAATGAAGAGAGGGCTTGGGTGCAGATAATGGTATATTAAACTTGGATGAGCTAATTGTGCATTTTCATGTGAATCAGCCTCCTGCTAGGACTCATTAGGAATGCACATTAAAGATATAGACAAGTGTGCCGCCTTTTAATCAAGTGTCTTATTTCTAACAACACTATTAGTATTGTGAGCATTCTGGTAAGTGGAATTTTTGACTGAAATTTAATTGTGCAGCCTGCAAATCTGGTTCCACTTCAAAGCTGTAAAAATATCTTCATGTGAGGGTAGAATGGGGAGAGGTGGGAGAGGGGCGTAGAGAGTGGACCAGAATAGGAATTGATCGGTTACTTTCTTTTCTCTTAAAAACTAAATATGCTGGCCTGTTGAGCTGAATTCTTACTTGGAATCCATACAAATTCCCACAAAATATCAGTCTACAGATGGTGCTGAGGAAATGACAGCCGAGACCATACCAGCAATACTTAGGAACAGTTGAGAAGCATTTCTCCAAGAGGGTGATAGAACACATGTGGAGCCTTAGATGGAGAGATGTTATGTATGGGGCAATCTGCATGCAGAAGAACAGAAAAATACTCATATGATTATGATTAGACATGTAGCAGGAGAGCAAAATATGATTAAGCTTATTAAGAAACTAAAATTCAAGTGGGTCAGCCATAAAATTCTAAAAAATTCCTTGAAGAACATCCGCTTTTTTTCAATTCTTATTCTATCACACTTGTAAGAGGCAAACACTTAAAATCTGGTTGCCTTTAATTCCAAAGTATGTTAAAGGTAGAAAAATAAGGGAAAAAAAGACCACTACAAAAGATTTCTTTCTCTTACAAAGATATGTCTAAACACTGAAATCATTTCTGTGAAATTCTGGGATAATCACATACTGGTCACATATCATTACTTTCATTGCCAATATCCTTTCTCTAGAGAAGGTGATAAACCCAGGCAAGCATGCTCCTGGTAGACTATGAGGGTCCAAGGACACAAGTTCAGCTGGGATTTCCAGGAAAGGAAATCAAGGCATAGCTTCCTTCTCCAACGGATCTGAAGTGAAAGACAAGGTTTGTCTCTCCTCAATCTTTGGGAGCTGCTCATGAGTGGTCTCAAGTGGCTGAAGCTCTAGGATCTCTGGATGATAAGCAACATAGGTCCATGTACTTCCTGTGGTCCTTAGAACGGCTACTCACTTGTGTAAACCTTAGTGAGCTCTGGTGGAAATAGCAGTTAGGGCTAGGGCTTGCATCTGGGACATGGCAGCCAGCCACTTAGAAAAAGAAAGCAGAGTAAGATCCTTCCCAAACCATAACAGAAGGGTTAGAGTCTAAAACTTCATTTACTCTGAGCCACAAGAGAACTGCCATGCCTTCCATCCCCTGCTCATTTGCCACAGAAGAGAATGTGACATGTCAAGATACACCGTTAAAAGGATATACAACAATGACTGGGTTTAGGAATGCATAGATAATCTTGTGTTATGTGACTTTAAAAAAGAGAAATTAAAGATATATAAAGTTAGGTTCATGAAAAACATAAAATATCAGAATGAATTTAAGATATAAGAGCAACTGTGAGACACCAATTGAAATCTTGAAAACTATAAAATTTGATCCAAGAGATACATACTCTCAACAGACACATAATCACATCTACCTTTAAGATGACCTCACTCCAGACTGTTTTGTAGCTGATTACACCTAATTTTAAATATCTTATCACTTCTTTCCCAGTCATAGGAACACATGGAAAGAATTTCAATTTATCATGTAAAGCCAACATTTTTTACTAATGATGTTAAAGAAAAGTTAACCATGATCTTACCCAAAATATAAAAATAAATTTCACAATAAAAAAATTTATGAGAACTATTCTGGAGAAAAATTTTATAATATGTTTTATTAGGGTTCTCCAGAAAAAGAGAACCAGTAGGACATATAGTGATATAGAGAGAGAGATTTATTATAGGAATCTGTTCAGGCAGCTACAGAGGCCAAGAAGTCCCAAATCTGCCATCTGCAAGCTGGAGAACAGGAAAGTCAGTGGTGTAATTCAGACTGAGTCTGAAGGCCTGAGAATCAGGGGGCTCATGGTTTAAGTCCTGGTCTGAGTCTGAATACCCAAGAGAGTCCAAGGGCAGGAGAAGACAGATGTTTCAGTTCAAGTACAGCAAGAAGGTGCCCTTCCCCTACCCTTCCTCTGCTTCTCTTCAGGCCCTCAACAAACTGGATGATGATGGCCACCAGCATTAGTGACGGTAACCTTCTTTACAGTACCTACCAATTCAAATGCTTAGGTCTTCTGGAGACACCCTCACAGACACGCCCGGAAATAATGTTGTACCAGCTGTCTGGACATCCTTTAGCCCAAACTGACACATAAAATTAACCATCACACATATTGAGAGGATTTTCTTAAGTTGACCCTATTTTATGACACAAAATAATCATTTGCCAAAACCTCCACAAACGGAAGCCAAAGGTAATCAATAAACTGGGAAAAGCATTTAGAATGAAATGACCAACAAAAATAATATTTTTAATATATACAAAGTTCTTTTAATTAATAAGTAAAATTTTGAAAAAAGAAAATTTAGCACAGGATATAAGCAGGCAAGCCACAAAGAACATAGAAATGGTCACTAAACACAAAAAGATTTTCAGTATCACTAAACATCTAAATTATGCTTCATGAATGAGATATATTTTTTTCACTCATCATATTAGCCAAAGTTTAAAAACTTTATGGTATCCTGTGATGAAGAAAATTTGAGGAGAAAGGGCACATACACCAGGATTTTCAAAGTATGTACTGCAAAAATTTTTGCAAAACCATCAAGCAATTTCTATCAAGTTGAAAAGCACTTATTATTTGAACAAGTTGTCATATGCTTTGGAAGTCAATTCTAGGAATTTCAGACTTTAAACTTCTTTCGTTGAAAAATAAAAGAATGAAAGAAAAAGGAAGTATGTATGAACACAGAGAAAGGTTTGGATGCATATTCCCCAAATTATTAAAAGGCTGAGGGGCAAGGGGATACTAAAAAGGTGATATTAAATTTATTTTTAAACATTTCTATTTGTTTCTCTAAACAGTTCTATATTTTGGTATTTATAACTATAAATTTGACTTTTTTTCTTTATGGTAAAAAATATATAGTAGTCCCTGGGTAGCTGAGTTGGTTAGACATCTGACTCTTGATTTCAGCTCAGGTCATGGGATCAAGCCCCGCCTGGGGTTCTGTGTTGACAGCATGGAGTCTGCTTGGGTTTCTCTCTCCCCCTCTCTCTGCCCCTCCCCCACTCTCACCCAAGCATTCTCTCTCTCTCAAAATAAATAAGCGCTTAAATATATACATATACACATACTATATATAAACCTAAATGGACCTGGTATGGCATATATATCATATCACACATATTTTATATATCATGCATATATATAAATTACGTCTTCAATCTGTACCATTAGTTTATTATACTTCTTGAATCACAAAAATATATAGTCATAAGAATCTTTATAATTAAATGACTTCAATTGAGTCCAACTGAACTGAAGATTTGGGAAGTATGAATATGCTTTGGTGCATCCTTTCTTGAGTGCTGATATGGCAACTTCCCACTCTGTCCCATGCTAGATCAAGCTTACAGGAACCTGTCTCTTCTAGCATGCAACCTCCTGATCTTGATTTAAAACAGTTTCCCCAAGGGGTGCCTGGGTGGCTCAGTCGGTTAAGCGTCCAACTTTGGCTCAGGTCATGATCTCACAGTCTGTGAGTTTGAGCCCCGCGTCGGACTCTGTGCTGACAGCTCAGAGCCTGGAGCCTGCTTCAGGTTCAGTGTCTCCCTCTCTCTCTGCCCCACCCCCACTCACACTCTCTCAAAAATAAATATTAAGAAAAAATTTTTGTAAAGTTTCCCCAAAATTACACTATCCAAGAGAGGATCAGACTGGTCATTACAATAACCCAAAGATAAGTGTTTTAAAAGGACAAACACTGAGTTTAAATAGTCCAATTTACCCAGAATGATATAGTTGATAATAAGGCATGTGCTTGCAATTTATATAAGGGAGTGTAGAATAGTAAAGAACCCAGGATTTATGGTCAGACCTGATTTGGGGTCAGGTTGGGCCCCTTAACTAAGATGACAGCTCCTCTGTCAACTGCTGAACTTGGAGAATAACAGTAAATGCCTTGTTCATTGTACATACGCATTCACTTTTCTGGTTACATGTATGCATTAGAAAAAAAAATCTAAGTAAAATCCCTAGTCCAGGATTTTGTGATTGTTGGCTGATTCAACATATGGTGGTTACTATTATGAGGGCAGTGACTGTACACGTATGGGGTGATATCTAATGATGCCACTTCACATAGGTAAAAACTATTACTTAGGCTTAATGGTATTTTTATTAAATATTTAAAGAAATGGTGGGCAGAATAAAGATTAAACATGTTTCATGATGACTCTGGAGGGCAGAATTGGGCATACTGCTTACAGCTACCAATCTGATTCTTAGTAAAAGGAAAACTTGGATTTGCCTAAGGATGGAATGAGTGATTCCAGATCTCAAGGGTTTTCTTTAACGGAGGGTATAGGACCAGATAATGTAATGCTTAGTGTCTTTCTGTTCCTGAGATTCTGATTCTATGCCTTGCACTCTGCCAGAGGCTAGACAGGGAGGCAGCTAAGGAAGAAGGTATAGTGTATGTACAAGATAGGTATAGTACAGTGTTTCTAAATCAAAAGATTGTAGTCTCAAAGAAAATCTGAACAAAAATTAAATATGGTTGGCTATTAGCTACCATATCAGATAACACAGTTTTCATGTGTTTAGATCTCATTAAATCCAACAGTCCCATTTGAAACTTAATCTCTTATAGATTTTTGTTTATAGTGTCTTCAGCACTTTTATCACTTTCAACGGGATTTACTAAAAGCAGCTCAGCCATTTGTTTGTCCAAATCCCTCCATGCTAGTCCAGACATTTATGGACATTCGTTTCATAACACAACCATAAAAACTAAAATTATGGTTTATTTCCCATCTCAAGATATAGATTTACCTACACATTTTTTCAGCCTGTCTTTCACATTTTCAAAACCTCCCAAGTCTGCTGTGTTGATTCTTCGCAGAAGACACTTTTGTTCTAATAAAAATATAAACACCAACAATGAGATTGGAATGCTCATTGTTCTTCAAAACCAGTTTCATTACCATACAGCTAGTTCATGCTATGTCCTCTTGGTAAAGACAAGATAGCTTGGTTAAGCCATTATCTTTGCTTAACTCACAGTGTCAGAATGGAGTATCCTATGAGACTTGACTAACTAGATACTAAGAAATGGGCAATCTGTTTAAGCATAATGACCTTTCAACTTAGAAATTCTCTATGTGAAGTAACAAACTGAATGGGATATGGATACGGTATAATCGATAAACTAGAAGAAAATTGGAACCTCAAATTCAATGAAGTGTACTAATTATGCTTTACCATCAAAATTGTTCCTTAACTTCTTTGAAGTCAGAGTGAAAGTCTCCATTTTAAAACTGAAAAACCAAAAAACTCCTTAATGAGACTTTTATATTGGTACTAAATTTTACTGGAAATGTTCACATAGGACCCGAAGGTATGAGAGAACAAGTAACACTCCTGACAGTATCTTCAATAACAGATTTATAATCATTTACAATTTTAAAAGTTATGTTTCTTCAATTTAGCTTCAATTCATTTATTTGTATTTAATTTGAGTTTCAGCAGTTTTGTTTCTCTCTCAACTCAGGAAAATTCACTCAGGCAGTGTAGAATAGTAAAGAAACCAGGATTTATAGTCAGACCTGAATTTGGGTCAGGTTGGGCCCCTTAACAAAGATGAGAGCTCCTCTGTCAACTGCTGAACTTGGAGAGTATCA
Organism: Herpailurus yagouaroundi; assembly: GCF_014898765.1. NCBI lineage: Eukaryota > Metazoa > Chordata > Mammalia > Carnivora > Felidae > Herpailurus > Herpailurus yagouaroundi. Next base: position 26,558,406 of record NW_024412421.1, on the reverse strand, counting down.
GTAAATGCCTTGTTGGTTGTACACACAGCCCATTTTTCAGTAATAATAGAATGTGGACAGAGTAGATAAAATCCATCAATTAGGCAGGTACAACCTACAAGGAGGGAAAATCCTGTTTGTGTTTATAACCTTATGCAAGAATCATCACAATTCTCGCAAAAGTATTCTTTAGTAAGCTTTAGAATCGAAGAAGAAAGCAGTGGCTTTTAATGATCATTGGTCGCAAGGTTATAATTATAGTCAGTCTCATGTAACCTTACCATCACTAAAATAAGGATCCTATGATCAAAAAGAGGAGATAGGGATTTCTATCAGAATTTTACTTTTGATTTAAAATATCCACTAGTATCTCACTAATGATAAAACAAATTCTAAACTCACCATATGCAAAAAAAGCCTCATTCTATCATACTGCTATCCGCTCCTCCAAATATATAAACCTTTATGTCACAGTTACATGTACAGAGAAACTTCCCTTCATAGCATTTATCTCTTTTAAGAATTTACATGGATTTGTGTTTATTTACTCAATTTCTAACTTCCCAGGAGGTAGTAATGCAAGTCTACTTTTTGCCCATCACCTTCCTTTGATTACCATTTTCATTTTCCTCATAATTTGTCATGTTACAAAAGTTCCAATAATCTTTAGTTCTGCATTCTTCAAATTGTCCTGAATTCTACTATCAGTTAAATTTTCCCAAAACACAGCCATATGATGTCACCATTCAACTCACACATCTCCTCGCTATCCAGAATCTAGGCCAGCCTTTCTCAGTTGAGAATTAAACCCAAAACCCCCAGACACCCATTATATGTAATGAAGTAACTTCTCTCCTATGCATATAGATCAGTGATAGCTATGTAGCAACTTTGAGAGAGTTGAGAAAATAATTGTTCAATTTATTTTACGTAAGGCTTCTCTTGAGGAACCTCACTTGAGAACGACTAGCTCCAGGAAAACAATGTGGATCTGCCTTAATTTTTTGGTCTACTCTCCCATAACTACTCTTCACATTCCCCTGACGTTATTCAAATTGGACACTCCACAATCATCAGGCATTTGTCTCCACCAGGTAGTGTTCCCCCAATCCTCACATATCCACTGTGCATCTCTTTGGCTGCAATCTTACCCAATCTTTAAGATTAATCACAAACACCCCAAGAAGATTTCTTCTTTGGGCTTCCTGTGTATTGTTGCACTTATTACATTTAACTTACCATTACAAATATTTTTGCATTTTTTTTTACCTCTCCTACGAGTTCCTTGAAAGCTGAACTTCTGTCCACAGAAAAAGAACATTATTTCTTTTGCAGAGCAGATGCTAGGTTCAGAGGGCAAACCACATGCCACTGAGGGAAAAGATCTAAGCAAAGCTGTAGAATCACCAAAAGATGTGGGAGAAAGCGTTAAGTGTCTGCTAATACAGAGTGTCAGCTTTCCACCACTGCCTGACATAAAGAATCAGTGCTCATAATGAGCAGCAGCATGGCAAGGAGTTAAACTTCAGAAACTGCCCAGGAATTATTATTATTCACTTTTTCTTTGCATATTTGTGTTCTTAATTAAAATAAAAGGAACACACACACACACACACACACACACACACACACTCTATGCTACAGAGAAAAATAAACTCTGTATTTATTCACTATTCCCAGAAAAGTGACTGGTAACAGTGCATAACTGAAAAGATGGTGAGAAGCTTCAATATTTGATACTAACACTGTCATTCAAAATCAGGATGTTCTAACTCTGGTTGAGACTCACTTTCTTCAATAGGTTGTCTGTCCCTTTATTATACAAATAATACAGTCTTTTGAGCAACTGTTTACTATTATTATAAGATCATATTGTTCTAAAAATGTCTATGTATACTCAGGCTCAAAAATATATATAATATACATGTTTTTGCATGTATACATACATATGTACACACATGGATATGCGTATATATGTGTGTTTGTGTACATATAATGCATATGTATATGTGTATATATGTATATGTACCTTTGAATCTAGAGTCAATATCCATTTCCTATATCCTATTGCTAGCTTTCATGAAGTCTGCTATAATACACATCCCGTACCTACAAAGCTGGTTGTGATACTATTACATTAATGTCTTCCTGGCACATTCTCGTGATATTTAACATACTATTGTTGCAATGTGCTAAATGACCCCATGATGGTTATTTTTCAAAAGATAAATGCGAATTTTTTAATATGTAATAATCGTAGTGTAAATTAATCACTAAAAGTACATTAACAGTGTTTTATTGTGAAATTTTGCCACTGGCTTAGAGGTTGTTTACTAACCATATTTAGAAAAGTATCTATTATACTAGTATACAATTATAAGGTGCCCACTTTTGAGCCAGAGCCTAATAGAAATTAAAATATTCAGGAAAATGTGCAAACTATGTTTTAAGAGGTCAATATGAAAATTAATTCTGTTAATACAGATTATTCCAGTCAAGAGTTGGCTGTCAGACTTCAGTTTGCCTAGAATAGCACATATCCCTGCAAAATTAATAAGCTAGAGGCCACTAGGGACTTGCTGCCACACTTCATCTCATTTAAAGTTACAACAAAAAGGGGTGCCTGGATGGCTCAGTTGGTTAAGTGCTGGACTTGGGGTCAGGTCATGATCTCATGGTTCATGAGTCTGAGCCCCACATTGGGCTACATGCTAATGGTGGAGCCTGCCTGAGATTCTCTTTCTCTCCCTCTCTGCCCATTTCATGCTCTCTCTCTCTAAATACATAAACTTTTAAAAATAAATAGATATATAAATAAAGCTACAATACCAATTTAAAAAAGGCATAGAGGGGGCGCCTGGGTGGCGCAGTCGGTTAAGCGTCCGACTTCAGCCAGGTCACGATCTCGCGGTCCGTGAGTTCGAGCCCCGCGTCAGGCTCTGGGCTGATGGCTCAGAGCCTGGAGCCTGTTTCCGATTCTGTGTCTCCCTCTCTCTCTGCCCCTCCCCCGTTCATGCTCTGTCTCTCTCTGTCCCAAAAATAAATAAACGTTGAAAAAAAAATTTTTTTTTTAAAAAATAAAATAAAATAAATAAAAAAGGCATAGAGTTACAGGCACATAGGTATGTGTGATCCTATTTTGACATTACAAGTAACACTGAAATAATTAAAAATATATGCCCTAAATCTTAAAAATTATTATAAATTAACAAAGATAACAATCAAGTACATATTAAACAAAGGAAATATTAAAATAGAATTATGCAGAGTTTTGGAAATTAGGCAGGATAAGTGATCTATCACAATAAATAGAAATGAGATAAATTCCCTATGAAACCTTGAGAAATAGGTAACATAGCATTACTCCCCCTATCCAGACAGCATCATATTTAGGTGTTTGTTGATGGAAACATCTTAAAGTTGTATCAAGAGTGACCCAAGTTAACCCCAATAGAACAATAAACCCTGTGTGCATAGGGAAATTGTACTTTACCAGAAAATGGGTAGATTTTCAAGATATTTTCTATATGAAGGTCCCAAGACTACAAGTACAGACCATCCAGTTTTAAAATAGAGCTCAGAGAAGATATTTGCAAATGACACATCAGATAAAGGGTTAGCATCCAAAATCTATACAGAACTTATCAAATTCAACCCCAAAAAAGCAAATAATCCAGTGAGGAAATGGGACAAAGACATGAATAGACACTTTTCCAAAAAAGACATGCAGATGGCTAACAGTCACATGAAAAAATACTCAGTATCACTCATCATCATGGAAATACAAATCAAAACCACAATGAGATACCACCCCACACCTGTCAGAATGGCTAACATTAACAACTCAGGCAACAACAGATGTTGGCGAGGATGCAGAGAAAAAGGATCTCTTTTGCACTGCTGGTGGGAATGCAAACTGGTGCAGCCACTCTGGAAAACAGTATGGAGGTTCCTCAAAAAGTTAAAAACAGATACCACTTCTCGGCCTTTTGGCTAAGATCAAGTGTAAAAAGTTAAAAGGAGAACTACCCCATGACCCAGCGATTGCACTACAAGGTATTTATCCAAGGTATACAGGTGAGCTGTTTCAAAGGGACACATGCACTCCAATGTTTAAAGCAGCACTATCGACAATAGCCAAACTATGGAAAGAGCCCGTGTCCATTGATGGATGAACGGATAAAGAAGATGTGGTGTATATAACATATAAACAACAGAGTATTACTCAGCGATCAAAAAGAATGAAATCTTCCCATTTGCAAAAACGTGGATGGAACTAGAGGGTATTATGCTAAGTGAAGTAAGTCAGAGAAAGACAAATATCTGATGACCTCACTCATGTGGAATTTAAGATACAAAACAGGGGCGCCTGGGTGGCTCAGCCGGTTGAGCATCCTACTTCAGCTCAGGTCATGATCTCACAGTGTGTGAGTTCGAGCCCTATCGGGCTCTGTGCCGACAGCTCGGAGCCTGGAGCCGGCTTGGCATTCTGTGTCTCCCTCTCTCTCTGCCCCTCCCCCACTCATGCTTCCTCTCTCTCTTTCTCTCTGTCAAAAATAAATAAACATTAAAAAAATTTAAAAAAAAGATACAAAACAGATGAACATGAGTGAAGAAAAGTAAAAATAATATAAAAACAGGGAGCGGACAAACCATAAGAGACTCTTAAATGCAGTGAACAAACAGATGGTTGCTGGAGGGGTTACGGGTGGGGGGATGGGCTAAATGGGTAAGGGGCATTAAGGAAGACACCTGTTAGGATGAGCACCGGGTGTTATACATAGGGGATAAATCACTGGAATCTACTCCTGAAATCATTATAGCACTATATGCTAACTAACTCAGATGTATGTTAAAAATAACGTAACGTAACATAACAACATACAGCACAGACAAGTGCCTGGGTGGCTCAATCAATTAAGCATCTGACTCTTAATTTCAGCTCAGGTCATCATCTCACAGTTCATAAATTTCAGCTCGCATCAGGCTCTGTGGTGACAGCATGGAGTCTGCTTGGGATCCTCTCTCTCCTACTCCCCAGCTCACACACGTGCTCTCTCTAAATAAATAAATATTTAAAAAGTACAGTACAATACAATACAGCTCAGAATTCTAGCAGCTACATGAACAAAGCACACAGTATTACAATACCTGTGGTTTGCAATATTACCAAAGTTCCAGCTCCTGAGGAAGCTGAAAAACTAGAAAATAGATGATAGGGGCGCCTGGGTGGTGCAGTCGGTTAAGCGTCCGACTTCAGCCAGGTCACGATCTCGTGGTCCGTGAGTTCGAGCCCACGTCAGGCTCTGGGCTGATGGCTCGGAGCCTGGAGCCTGTTTCCGATTCTGTGTCTCCCTCTCTCTCTGCCCCTACCCCGTTCATGCTCTGTCTCTCTCTGTCCCAAAAATAAATAAAAACGTTGAAAAAAAAATTAAAAAAAAAAAAAAAAGAAAATAGATGATAGAAACAAGTTGGAAACAAAGAATACTTAGTTGAACCAGCTAAATGACTTAGCAATTGTGTTAACTCTCTAATCTTCAACCATTTCAATGTAAATACAATATAAACCATTTTTAATATAATAAAACACTTTTATTACCTTGTAAACGTTCATCTCTTTAAAAAGCTATAGTCTGGGGGCGCCTGGGTGGCTCAGTCAGTTAAGCGTCCGACTTCAGCTCAGGTCATGATCTCACAGTCCGTGAGTTCGAGCCCCGCGTCGGGCTCTGGGCTGATGGCTCAGAGCCTGGAGCCTGCTTCCAATTCTGTGTCTCCCTCTCTCTCTGCCCCTCCCCCGTTCATACTCTGTCTCTCTCTGTCTCAAAAATAAATTAAAAAAACGTGAAAAAAAAAAAAAGCTATTGTCTGTAAGCCAGTTGGCACGTAAGACATACAACATACATGTATGCACACAGGAGTAAAAGTAGGCAGGTAATGTTGCTTGCTTAGTGTTTTGTTTTGATTAAAATATTCTTTAAATACACACACACACACACACACACACACACACGTACATATACACAGGAAATGGGACTAAGAGTGCAGAACTCATAAAGTTGTAGTGTAGACCCAAAGAAACTACAATGTAAGGCACTTAGCATTATATCTCACATACTTAGTCAATACTCAATAAATGGTGGTCATGATTATCACTGTTGGCTCGAAATGCCACAAACAGCCATGGGAAATGTTTAGAATAAGGCTTGAACTGTACAAAAGAACACTGGGATGTTGTCATTTGTCACGTTTGGCTTATGCAGATTCAAGTGAGCTGTTTAGAGAAAAAAAGAGAACAAGGAGCAAGTGTTGACAATCCAGTCTTCACTGCTTTAAATGAGCATATGCCACAATGTGAGTGTGACCCCAGCCACAGAATCTGCTGTTTCTTTAGTGTGTCCCCAATGTTGTGAATATCTCAGCTCACTAGACAGGATTCTAGGGTTACATATACATATTCTTCACATAGCATGATGCCAAAACACAAGTCAAAAATTCACTTGACACTCAACAGAAGAAATGATGATTAAATCAATGTTGAGGAAAAGCTGTCATGACTCCATAAGCGGAGTGTTCTGGGGTTCCCGGGCTTAGGCCAGCCTGGTCAATTCTAGCCAAAAAGAGCAGGGTTTTGGTAAGCTTCATCGGGGGCCCTGGGAGGTGGAAGAGGGCACTGGGGGGAGTCATATTAGGAATTTCAATTTATTTGTGACGCTGCAGGCTGTTATCTAGGGCACGTGCTGGGGGAGGAACTAGTCAGTTCAAGGCCCCTGCGAGTCACACAGCCACACAAAACGGACGCTGAGGCAGCAGTATCATGGAGTAATTTAGCTCATCTCTCAATCATGAAAGACTAGTCTGTCAAAAATGAAAAAGTAGGGAACCAAACTCAAACAATCCTTCTTCCCCAGTCACCTACTTTAAAAGTTTGCCTTCTCTCAGGGACAAGCATGATGTCCAGGGCAATTTTCCAGCCCGACACTCCTGAGAAAGAATGATCGCGCTCCCAGGTGCCTAGGATGCTCTTCACTGGCTGTGATGACGGTCAGTCCTGGGCTACATTGTTAAATACAGTCCCAATCTCTTTGTAGAATATTCCTCTCCCTGATAGTTGCTGTTGCTCTTTTGACGGTGGGGCAGGAGAAGGTGGATGTGAGGTCCTGTGACTGACGCTCTATTTACAGGCACTCGCTGTGTGGGTAAAGAACTTGGCACAGAGGCAGAGATTTCTGATAAGCGTCCACTGATCCTCCCTAAACAAAGGCTTCAGGTTCAAAGCATGAGAGAGAGAGAGTTACAAATTCAATTTGGTGAAATCGGCTGCATCTTCATGAAAAGGGTAACTCTGTATTGTGGATATGACTTTTTGTCATCTTCAGTTTTTGTAAACACACAGGTAGTCAAACACTGCCAGTAGCCCTAATATTCCATTAAAGGGGCAGCAATTATGTCAAAACAAAAATATATTGTCTGTGCTCAACTAACATTGTCTACTTGCTATCCGTTGCTAGCACAAAGATCCAGCAGAAAATACTCAACAGGACAAAGAATTGCTAAGCAGCTGGCTAATCATGGACTATGCAATTATTATATTTTCATTCTGGCTCTGAAAAAGGAAACACTTAAAATGAATGAAATATGCATCGGCGCCTCCAGCAATGAAATTAAGCCACCTTATTAACTGTGCAATTTTTACAAAGGTTTCAAGAAACACTCATTAGGCCTTTTGTTTGAATTCAATTTCATCTCTTGTCTCATCTTAATTCCCAGAATATAAAGCAACTCTTATTTAAACACCTTGGTTTTTACTGAGAGATGGTAAATAAAAATACTTGGAGATTTTGGAAATAGAATAATTTCTTAAAGGTCAACATTAGCTGCTTCTTATTGTATGTAGCCTGTTTCTTATAGTGATTACCTTATTGTTACTATTATTTTTCACTATTATCACTACACTCAAACCATTATGCTAGGCACTTATACCATGTATTATTAATACCTTAAAATATCAGGCAAGTCAGAAATTACCATGGTCGTTTACTAAGTAAGGAAGAGCTTCAGAGTACAATTAACTTTCTGAAGCTCTCACTGCTAACAAGTCCCAAAACCTCTATTAACTCTCATATTGGAACAATTCCAAAGCCTACAAATATCCATCCCATCAGTCATGTTTCCATATAAAAACTTGTCAAGGATCAATGAGAAAAATGCATAATTTATATCTTACAATTATATCAGTCAATCTAATAATACTAATGTAATGAGATAGTTTCATTAAATGTTACTGTTACCCATAAAAGTTTTATAAATATTAATCTCAAATTATTAAAGTCTCTAAATACTTAATATTAAATGCCCACACATTATTATTGCTTCTTCATCTTTAGGAAATCATCCAAGGAAATAGTCATAAAGTGAAAGCATTATTGGAAAATTTTTTATTACCAGGTTTTTAATCACTTTGAAATGGTATTTGGCATTTTTCAGCTAGGAGAATGGTGTTGAGTATTCAATTGAAGAGATTATGGCTAAGGATTAACAGTAAATTCACAGGAAAGGAAGCAACTCCCTAGAAACTGTGTTTGAACTCAGGAATTTTTCTACCTCCTTCCCACATCCTACAATGTACCTGGCAAAAATAGAAGGAAAAATAAAACAGGTATAAAAACAGCTACCTGTACAATTAAAAACCAGAACTCCTACTCTGAATAATGAATATTAATTGTCAACTTCACATTATACAAATCTTCATAAAAACCTTCCAAATCACCAAACATCATCTGTACCTGTAAGCAACGAATCTGCAAGCATAACAACAGATCAAATCAAGGCTACTTCATTGCTCTACCACTAAATAGGATGAATTCCAGTCAGTTAACAAGGTTGACAACATCCTTACTGTGGATGTTATCATCTGCTCAAATAACCCTTTTGCCTAAAAGTCTCTAACCAGCATAATCCAATACAGCTACTTATCAAGTTCATGCCGATTATAAAAAACATTGAACATACAATCCCTTCTAAAAAGTCTGGAGGGAGTTAAATATACAATGTGAACCAGGTTCTTAGCTCACATGTATTTGGGGTCCATATTAGCATTTGCATACTTTGAAACTGGTAGAGTCCTTTCCATGATGTTTACTTTTCACAATTTAAACTAGGGCAACTGAAGAGCTTCTGGACAGAATTTCAAACGCTATTTGAATCATCAGTAATTAAAAATAGAAATCTGGGGGCACCTGGCTGCCTCAGTCAGCAGAGCATATGACTCTTGATCTCAGAGTTTTGAGTTTGAGCCCTACAGTGGCTTTGATTACTTAAAAATAAAATCTTTAAATAATAATAGTAAAAATAGAAATCTGATACATATTCCTTCTGACCTGGGTATTGAAAACTCACAGTCAGACACAAGCTAATAAACATGGACCCAGAGTTTGGAGGAACGGAAATTACAGGTTCTATAGAACATGCATGCTAGAATTCACCCTATTTAGGCAGTCACCACTTGGTGAAAGAGAAGCAATAGCAGGAAATCACCCAGGTAACGGGTGATGACGAATCCTTAAGGAGTGAAGGAAGACACTGTGGACTAAGATCTAGAAGATTTTTTATTATAGTCTTGGCCTGGACATAAACTATTTTTGTGATCTTAGGCAAGTTGTCTTCCTTCTGGGGACTTCGATATTCTCATCTGTAAAAGGATATTCAGGGAAAGGCAGACTGACAAATTTGATTTAGGGTTACTTGAAGTTCAAGTTCCAAAATACCCAAATGCAGATTTGCAGAATAGGTTGTTTTCATGAAGAAAACATGTTTTATGTTTCTTTCCTTCAGCCCAAGTTTCAGCTGCCTGGATGCAAAACATGGTAAAACATCGCAGCACTACTCATTATGGTTTGCTGGCCCTACTCAGACCCTTCCTTCTTAACAAAGAAACCAAGGTAGAGTGGATATTATTTCTACACATTTGTGGCCTGGTCTACGGGAAATGAAGATGAAGGGATTATACAAGGTCACACAGGTACGGCCACCACATACAGGTGTCTAATTGATAACCTGCACAGCTGTGGTCAGTTGACCTGGGCTGGATGTGATTGGAACATGCAATATACTTGTTTAGATTGGATGTGGGGTGAAAGTTGATGACATAAAAACCTACCACACAAGAAGAATCAGCAACAACAAAGGCATCAGGTAGAATCATTGTGCATTTAGCTATAATCCTAATGGGAGATATATTTAATTGATGACTATTAACTCTTTTTTGGAAATTTGTAAATGACCAAGTCTTTAAGAGAAAGATTAAAATATTAACTTTATATGTTCATTTTTGTCCCAAATTCTTTTAAGACTAATCAAACACCTAAAGGGAAAAATTAAGGGTTGGTATCTAATAGAAGCATTTAGTATATTTCAAAATTAAATGCATAAATCGTTCTGTTTATTCACATCCAAGATGAAAGGCAGCTAAATCTCAGAGGGTTACCTCTTAATATTAATGAAAATAATACACTGTAAAAATGAGAGTTCTCCATCTTCCAAATAAAACAGAAAATTTTCACAACGCATTTTAAATAACTATCTATATCTACATATGCATACGAGAGCATGTGAATACCATACGTGACTGTGTGCATTTGAGCATGGGTGTGGGTGAGTTTATGGACTATGAGTGAGTGTGTGTGTGTGTGAGAGAGACAGAGAGAGAGAGAGAGAGAACCAATAGATGATCTTGTATGTAAGCATCCAAGTGTGAACATTTGAACACTAATGTGAAAATCACCAAAGATCACATTTCCTTCTATAACCAGAAGCACCCAAGTCTTCACCTTCATAGGAATCTTCTCCCATTGAGTAATGAATTATAACAATGCACAAAGGAACCATTTGTTCTTGGAGATATATGGAAGCAATTTAAACCAAGCATGGAAAGATGTGAGTATTTTACCATAGACATATAGGTATTTTTTAAAGCTTTGATATGGACATAGATATACCAAGAGCAAATAAACATTGATCACATAACAGAAAAAAAACTAAAAATTAGTAAATATAACTATAATTTACTTTTTTATAAAAGACTGTTAAGTGTGTAATTTTTATTTTATACAGGTACATAAAACACAAATAAATCATGTCAATATAGGCCAAAAGTCAAAACAATACAAAAGGCAAATGATGTGCATCATTTTACAAAGATTAAATGCCTTCAGAAATAAAATTATTATGGTGAATAATAGGTGGCAATGATGCAGCTCTAATTTTTCAATGGTTATTGGGAAATTAGGCAGTTAGATGTTAATGGTCATACTAAATCCATAATGAGGAAGCAAATGATCACATTAACACAAACCATATGTTTACAATCATTTTGTTATGGTTACTCTACTATCTCTAAAGGGAAAGAAAAAGTTCAATTTAAAGTGGGCCAAGACAAAATGAACAAATCAGGAGACTATAGATGCTGGAGAGGATGTGGAGAAACGGGAACCCTCTTGCACTGTTGGTGGGAATGCAAACTGGTGCAGCCACTCTGGAAAACAGTGTGGAGGTTCCTCAGAAAATTAAAAATAGACCTACCCTATGACCCAGCAGTAGCACTGCTAGGAATTTACCCAAGGGATACAGGAGTACTGATGCATAGGGGCACTTGGACCCCAATGTTTATAGCAGCACTCTCAACAATAGCCAAATTATGGAAAGAGCCTAAACGTCCATCAACTGATGAATGGATAAAGAAATTGTAGTTTATATACACAATGGAGTACTACGTGGCAATGAGAAAGAATGAAATATGGCCCTTTGTAGCAACATGGACGGAACTGGAGAGTGTGATGCTAAGTGAAATAAGCCATACAGAGAAAGACAGATACCATATATTTTCACTCTTACGTGGATCCTGAGAAACTTAACAGAAACCCATGGGGGAGGGAAAGGAAAAAAAAAAAAAAAGGGAGAGAGCCAAAGCATAAGAGACTCTTAAAGAACTGAGGGTTGATGGGGAGTGGGAGGGAGGGGAGGGTGGGTGATGGGCATTGAGGAGGGCACCTTTTGGGATGAGCACTGGGTTTTCTATGGAAACCAATTTAACAATAAATTTCACATACTGAAAAAATAAGATAAAATAAAATTAAATTAAATAAAAATTAAATAAATAAAAATAAATATCCTACATTAAAAATAAAGCAAATAAGTATAAAATTCTAAAAAAAAAATAAAAATAAAAATAAATAAATTGGGCCAAGAAATAAGAGTCCTTCATTAAAAAGGAACACCATCAGAATCATAGGGGTCCCAGAAGAGGAATAGAGAGATATAGGGGTAGAAGGGTTGGTTATGTGAGCAAATCATAGCGGAAAACTTTCTTAACCTGGAGAAAGACACAGACATCAAAATCCAGGAAGCACAGAGGACCCCCATTAGATTCAACAAAAACTGACCCTAAACAAGGCGTATCATAGTCAAATTCACAAAATACTCAGGCAAGGAGACAATCATGAAAGCAGCAAGGGAAAAAAAAAAATCCCTAACCTACAAGGGAAGACAGATCAGGTTTGTAGCAGACCTAGCCACAGAAACCTGGCAGGCCAGAAAGGAGTGGCAGGATATATTCAGTGTGCTGAATCAGAAAAATAAGCAGCCAAGAATTCTTTATCCAGCAAGGCTGTCATTCAAAATAGAAAGAGAGATAAAGTTTCCCAGACAGACAAAAATTAAAGGAGTTTGTGACCACTAAAACAGCCCTGCAAGAAATTTTAAGGGGGACTCTCATAGAGGAGAAAAGATGAAATGTATATATGTATGTGTGTGTGTGTGTGTGTGTTTGTGTGTGTGTGTATAAAATATGTAAATAAATAAATAAATACCAAAAGCAACAAAGATTAGAAAGGACCAGAAAACACCACTAGAAACTCCAACTCTACAAGCAACATAATGGCTATAAATTCATATCTTTCAGTACTCACTCTAAATGTCAATGGACTCAATGTTCCAATCAAACAACACAGGGTAACAGAATGGATCAGAAAACAAGATCCATCTATACGCTGTTTACAAGAGACCCACCTGAGACCTAAAGACACGTTCAGATTGAAAATAAGGGGATGGAGAACCATCTATCATGCTAATGGTCAACAAAAGAAAGCTGGAGTAGCCATACTTATATCAGAAAATCTAGACTTTAAAATAAAGACTGTATCAAGAGATGCAGAAGGGCATTATATCATAATCAACGGGTCTATAGACCAAGAAGACCTAACAATTGTAAACATTTATGCGCCAAATGTGGGAGGACCAAATATATAAATCAATTCATCACACACATAAACTAAATCATTGACAGTAATACCATAATAGTAGGAGACTTCAACACCCTACACACAGCAAAGGACAGATCATCTAATCAAAAAATCAACAAGGAAACAATGGCTTTACATGACACACTGGACCAGATGGACTTAACAGATATATTCAGAATATTTCATCCTAAAGCAGAATATACATTCTTCTCCAGTGCACATGGAAAGTTCTCCAGAATAGATCACATACTGGGACACAAATCAGCCCTAAGTAAGTACAAAAAGATCCAGATCATACCGTGCACATTTTCAGAACACAACGCTATGAAACTCGAAATCAACCATAAAGAAATATTTGGAAAGGTAACAAATCCTTGGGAGACTGAAGATCATCCTACTAAAGAATGAATGGGCTAACCAAGCATTTAAAGAGGAAATTAAAAAGTATATGGAAGTCAATGAAAATGATAACACCACAACCCAAAACCTCTGGGATGCAGCCAAGGTGGTCATAAGAGGAAAGTATATAGCAATCCAGGCCTTCCTAAAAAAGGAAGAAAGATCTCAGACACACAACCTAACTTTACACCTTAAAGAGATGGAAAAAGAACAGCAAATAAAACCCAAAACCAGCAGAAGACAGGAAATAATAAAGATTAGAGCAGAAATTAATGCTATTGAAACCAAAAAAACAGTAGAACGGATCAATCAAACCAGAAGCTGGTTCTTTGAAAGAATTAACAAAATTGATAAACCACTAGCCAGTGTGATCAAAAAGAAAAAGGAAAGGACCCAAAAAAATAAAATCAAGAATGAAAGAAAGATCACAACCAGCAGAGCAGGAATAAAAACAATAATAAGAGAATATTATGAGCAATTATATGCTAATAAAATGGGCAATCTGGAAGAAATAGACAAATTCCTAGAAACATATACACTACCAAACCAAAACAGGAAGAAATAGAAAATTTGAACAGACCCATAACCAGTAAGGAAATCGAATTAGTAATCAAACATCTCCCAAAAAACAAGAGTCCAGGGCCAGATGGCTTTCCAGGGGAATTCTACCAAACATTTAAGGAAGAGTTAACACCTATTCTCTTGAAGCTATTCCAAAAAATAGAAATGCAATGAAAACTTCCAAACTCTTTCTATGAAGCCAGCATTACCTTGATTCCAAAACCAGACAGAGGCCCCACTAAAAAGGAGAACTATACCAATTTCCTTGATGAACATGGATACAAAAATCCTCAACAAGATATTAGCCAACAGGATCTAACAATATATTTAAAAAATTATTCACCACAACCAAGCAGGATTTATACCTGGGATGCAGGGCTGGTTCAGTATCTGCAAAACAATTAACATGATTCATCACATCAATAAAAGAAAGGACAAGAACCATATGATCCTCTCAAAAGACACAGAGAAAGCATTTGACAAAATACAGCATGCTTTCTTGATAAAAACCCTCAAGAAAGCAGGGGTAGAAGGATCATATCTCCAGATTCATAAAAGGCATATACCAAAGACCCAACACTAATACACTAATATCATCCTCAATGGGGAAAAACTGAGAGCTTTCTCCCTAAGGTCAGGTACAAGACAGGGATATCCACTCTGGCCACTCCTATTCAACATAGTATTGGAAGTCTTAGCCTCTGCAATCAGACAACACAAAGAAATAAAAGGCATCCAAACTGGCCAGGAGGAGGTCAAACTTTCACTCTTCCCAGATGACATGATACTCTATATGGAAAAATGATTCCACCAAAAAACTGCTGCAATTGATTCATGAATTCAGCAAAGTTGCAGGATATAAAATCAACACACAGAAATCAGTTGCATTCCTATACACCAACAATGAAGCAACAGAAAAGAGAAATCAAGGAATCGGTCCCATTTACAGTTGCACCAAAAACCATAAAATACCTAGGAATAAGTAACCAAAGAGGTGAAAAACCTATGCACTGAAAACTATAGAAAGTTTATGAAAGAAATTTAAGAAGACACAAAAAAAAATGGAAAAGGATTCCATGCTCCTGGACAGGAAGAACAAATATTGTGAAAATGTCGATACTACCCAAAGCAATCTACATATTCAATGCAATCCCTATCAAAATAACACCAGCATTCTTCACAGAGCTGGAACAAATAATCCTAAAATTTGTATGGAACCAGGAAAGACCCCAAATAGCCAAAGCAATCTTAAAAAAGAAAACCAAAGCAGGAGGCATCACAATCCCAGACTTCAAGCTACACTACAAAGCTGTAATCATCATGACAGTATGATACTGGCACAAGAACACTCAGATCAATGAAACAGAATAAAGAACCCAGAAATGGACCCACAAATGTATGGCCAACTAATCTTTGACAAAGCAGGAAAGAATATCCAAAGGAAAAAAGACAGTCTCTTTAGCAAACGGTGTTTGGGAAAATTGCACAGTGACATGCAGAAAAAGGAACCTGGACCACTTTCTTACGCCATACACAAAATAAAATGGGTGAAAGACCTCAATGTAAGACAGAAAGCCATCAATATCCTCGAGGAGAAAGCAAGCAAAACCCTCTTTGACCTTGGCCACAGCAACTTCTTACTCAACACATCTTTGGAGACAAGGGAAACAAAAGCAAAAATGAACTGCTGGGACCCCATCAAAATAAAAAGCTTCTGCACAGCAAAGGAAACAATCAGCAAAACTAAAAGGCAACCGACAGGATGGGACAAGATATTTGCAAATGCCATATCAGATAAAGGGTTAGTATCCAAAATCTATAAAGAACTTATCAAACTCAACACCCAAAAAAAACAAATAATCCAGTGAAGAAATGGGCAAAAGACATGAATAGACACTTCTCCAAAGAAGACATCCAGATGGCCAACCGACACATGAGAAAATGCTCAGCATCACTCATCATCAGGGAAATACAAATCAAAACCACAATGACATACCCCCTCCCACCTGTCAGAATGGCTTACATTAGCAACTCAGGCAACAACAGATGTTGGCGAGGATGCGGACAAAGAGGATCTCTTTTGCATTGCTGGTGCAAATGCAAGCTGGTGCAGCCACTCTGGAAAACGGTATGGAGGTTCCTCAAAAAATTAAAAATAGAACTACCCTACAACCCAGCAATTGCACTACTAGGTATTTATCCAAGGGATACAGGTGTGCTGTTTCGAAGGGACACATGCACCCCCATGTTTATAGCAGCATTATCAACAACAGCCAAAGTATGGAAAGAGCCCAAATGTCCACCAATGTATGAATGAATAAAGAAGATGTGGTATATATACACAATGGAGTATTACTCGGCAATCAAAAAAGAATGAAATCTTGCCATTTGCAACAACAACGTGGATGGAACTAGAGGGTATTATGCTAAGCAAAATGAGTTAGAGAAAGACAAATATCATATGACTTCACTCATGAGGACTTGAAGACACAGAACAGATCAACACAAGGGAAGGGAAGCAAAAATAATATAAAAAACAGGGAGGGCAAGATTTCATTCTCTCTCCTTTTTGCAGATGACATGATATTACACATGGAAAATCCGACAGACTCCACCAAAAGTCTGCTAGAACTGATACATGAATTCAGCAAAGTCGCAGGATACCAAATCAATGTACAGAAATCAGCTGCATTCTTATACACTAATAATGAAGCAACAGAAAGACAAATAAAGAAACTGAGCCCATTGACAACTGCACCAAGAAGCATAAAATACCTAGGAATAAATCTACCAAAGATGTAAAAGATCTATATGCTGAAAACTATAGAAAGCTTATGAAGGAAATTGAAGATCTAAAGAAATGGAAAAACATTCCATGCTCATGGGTTCGAAGAATAAATATTGTCAAAATGTCAGTACTACCCAAAGCTACCTACACATTCAATGCAATCCCAATCAAAATTGCACCAGCATTCTTCTCGAAGCTAGAACAAGCAATCCTAAAATTCATATGGAACCACAAAAGGCCCCGAATAGCCAAAGTAATTTTGAAGGAGAAGACCAAAGAAGGAGGCATCACAATCCCAGAATTTAGCCTCTACTACAAAGCTGTAATCATCAAGACAGCATGGTATTGACACAAAAAGACACATAGACCAATGGAATAGAATAGAAACCCCAAAACTAGACCCACAAAAGTATGGCCAACCAATCTTTGACAAAGCAGGAAAGTATATCCAATGGAAAAAAGTCTCTTTAACAAACGGTGTTGGCATAACTGGACAGCAACATGCAGAAGGATGAAACTAGACCACTTTCTCACACCATTCACAAAAATACACTCAAAATGGATAAAGGACCTGAATGTGAGACAGGAAACCATCAAAACCCTAGAGGAGAAAGCAGGAAAAGACCTCTCTGACCTCAGCCATAGCAATCTCTTACTCGACACATCCCCAAAGGCAAGGGAATTAAAAGCAAAAATGAACTATTGGGACCTCATGAAGATAATAAGCTTCTGCACTGCAAAGGAAACAATCAACAAAACTAAAAGGCAACCAACGGAATGGGAAAAGATATTTGCAAATGACATATCAGACAAAGGGCTAGTATCCAAAATCTATAAAGAGCTCACCAAACTCCACACCCGAAAAACAAATAACCCAGTGAAGAAATGGGCAGAAAACATGAATAGACACTTCTCTAAAGAAGACATCCGGATGGCCAACAGGCACATGAAAAGATGCTCAACGTTGCTCCTTATCAGGAAAAATACAAATCAAAACCACACTGAGATATCACCTCACGCCAGTCAGAGTGGCCAAAATGAACAAATCAGGAGACTATAGATGCTGGAGAGGATGTGGAGAAACGGGAACCCTCTTGCACTGTTGGTGGGAATGCAAACTGGTGCAGCTACTCTGGAAAACAGTGTGGAGGTTCCTCAAAAAATTAAAAATAGACCTACCCTATGACCCAGCAGTAGCACTGCTAGGAATTTACCCAAGGGATACAGGAGTACTGATGCATAGGAGCACTTGGACCCCAATGTTTACAGCAGCACTCTCAACAATAGCCAAATTATGGAAAGAGCCTAAACGTCCATCAACTGATGAATGGATAAAGAAATTGTAGTTTATATACACAATGGAGTACTACGTGGCAATGAAAAAGAATGAAATATGGCCATTTGTAGCAACGTGGATGGAACTGGAGTGTGATGCTAAGTGAAATAAGCCATACAGAGAAAGACAGATACCATATGTTTTCACTCTTATGTGGATCCTGAGAAACTTAACAGGAACCCATGGGGGAGGGAAAGGAAAAAAAAAAAAAAGAGAGAGAGAGAGGTTAGAGTGGGAGAGAGCCAAAGCATAAGAGACTCTTAAAAACTGAGAACAAACTGAGGGCTGATGGGGGGTGGGAGGGAGGGGAGGGTGGGTGATGGGTATTGAAGAGGGCATCTTTTGGGATGAGCACTGGGTGTTGTATGGAAACCAATTTGACAATAAATGTCATATATTTAAAAAAAAAAAAAGAAGATTCTCTTTCTCCTTCTCCCTCCACCCCCCCCCCCACCTCTCTCTCAAAAAAAAAAAAAAAAAAAGCCATAGACTGGGTGGCTTAAACAACCAACATTTATTTCAAAGAGTTCTAGAGGATAGGAAGTCCAAAACCAAGGCACCAGTAGATTCAGTGTCTGCTGAGAGCCCTCCTCCTAGTTAACAGATGGCAGTCTTCTACACAGCGGAAGGAGTGAGGGAGCTCTCTGGAGTCTCTTTTATAAGGTCACTAATCCTACTCATGAGGGATCCTCCCTCGTGTCCTTATCATCTCCCAAAGACCCCATCTCCAAATACCATCACATTGGAGATGAGGTTGCAACATACGAATTTGAGGGAGGTGGAGGACACAGACATTCAGTCTATAAGCACTGACTCAAAATTCACTCAGTACAAATAAACTTTTTGAAATCAAGCATTGGGAGTGGAAAGATTTGTCAAGAACAATTAGAAGCAATTGTGTAACAACATACACACCTGAGGTAGTGGGTAACAGTTCAAACAAACAATAGGCTAATCATTAAGTTTAAAAGGAAAAGTGAGGAATTAGACGTCCACAGAAGGGGTTGAAAAACTGTAACATATTCCTAGCAATCTAAAAGGCACATACATAGAGCTATGTGCACGTTTCAGACTGTGCACATGCTCAGAAAAGACCTGAGACTATCCTGTGTACTCACTTCTGATTAACCTGGAGGCTATGCACCAACAAGCGGCAAAGGTTAGACAGTGTTATAAAATAAAACGTATTCCCTGATAAACAAAACTGAAAGAGTTCACTGCTAACAGATCTGTCCCGTAAGAAATACCAAAGGATGGGGCGCCTGAGTGGCTCAGTCGGTTGAGCATCCGACTTCAGCTCAGGCCATGATCTGACGGTTCGTGGGTTCAAGCCCTACATCAGGCTCTGTGCTGACAGCTCAGACCCTGGAGCCTGAAATGGATTCTATGTCTCCCTCTCTCTCTGCCCCTCCCCTGCTCACGCTCTGTCTGTCTCTCCTTCAAAAATAAATAAACATTAAAAAAAAAATTTTTTTAAAGAAATACTAAAGGAGTTCTTCCAACTGAAATCCAAGGACAGTAGACAGTAACTCAAATCCGTATGAAAAAATAAAGAGCAATGGTAAAGGTAATTACCAGTGATGCTGTGAATCTACACAAGAGTTTTAGTCACCTGACCTTTGATACCTCACAGTTGTGATAAACCCATTTACACTATTTTTAAAAGAAATGCAGATGAATAGTCTCATTTTCTATAAACACACTACCTGTACAACATTCAACATGTACATTTATGGCAGGTATTTCCAAAAAAATTCAAAACATGTTTATAAAAATATTACAATTATAGTAAAATTTATTACATGAGTTTAGCAAAACCATACATATATACATATGTATTTACATTTAAATAGATGACTGTGGGGGGGTATACACACACATATCTATGCTTAAAAACATCAGGTAAAATAAATTGATGAGATGATTTTAAATACTTGATTTTCTAATTTCCATCTGAAGGCAATCAATGAATTTCCATTTTATAAAAATATACCCAAGTAATGAAACATCTGGCACTTTAGAATATTTCCCTAGGCAATAATGTTCAGGGCCATAGTCTGTGGAACTATTTCATTTGTCAATTTAGTTGGTGATAGAAACTTTACATAGTATTTTTATTTCTATCTTGTACTTTTTGAAAGCATGTAGTTTTCAAATTATTACCTCCAATTTAGATTAAAGATGTGTCATAAGTTTAAAATAAGATATATTCCTATGTTCCTGTCATGCTGATATCAAATGTTGAAAAACAAGAAGTTATGAGGGGATATTACAGTCAGGGAAGAAAGAAAGGTCATCCGTGATATATCCGTGATACAAATCTTCACCCTTGCAAAGGATAGAGATTATTAAATGATAGATATTAATATCTGACTAGCAGCATTGGGCAACCTTAGTTGTAGGTTTAAGTAAGAAGGACAATCAGATTGAAGCATCGCTGGGATTTTGCCAGGCAAACATGGTAAAAGGACAGTTAGATCAAAAAAGTGAACAATATTTCTAAGAACTGCAGTTGAACTGAAGAACATGTTGGAGCCAGGTATGAAAGGAAGTGAAGCTACAGGGGCCTGATAGAAATAACAAACATTCTCATATGCACATAGCACTCTTGTGACAGCTTATCTATTTTACTCATGAAAATACGAAATGATACATGTTTGCATCCTAAATCCCAAAGCAGTTCCTCAAAGTTTCCAGCTCTGTTACTGGATAGATGTATGTTCTTATCAAGTCATTAAATCAGAACAATAATCCTCAGGATTATGTGTACATGAAAGCATGCTATAAACTATCATTGCTATTGCTTTGAAAGAAAAATACAGAAATGTATGACAATTTTATAAAGATACTAAACAACTTAATTCCCCTTCCTAGGGAAGGATCAAGATGAGACAAGGACCGCTTAAAGAGTTACAAACCTTTCCACAGAATTTAAGATCAAGCTATGCGGACTTTGGTGATGGAAAGTAGGAGTCGAATCTGTGATATTATCATATACTCATTATAAATTGCTTCTTGGACCATCAAACATTTCATCTCAGTATTTATTTTTCATTTAAACACCTGAAAATATATGTGTTGGTTTATATGTTTTTCTTGCTTGATACATCATCTCGTAAATAATAAATATCATTTTGCATCCTCTTGATCCTACTACATAGAGAAATGGAGCTTTGTGATAAGTGCATCATAGCAATTCAGATCATTTTATCTGCCATAATTCAAGGTTTAAGTTACAAATTCAAGGATTTCAATAGAAAAAAATATCTTGTCTCTCTGTACACATGTAAGAATAAACGTACAGACTGTAATACAAAATTCAAACATAATTTAACTTAGAATACTACAACAGCATATAAACTAAAATCATACACCCTATCACTTACTCATTTTACCTTAGCTGTTTTAATGTCATTCTTTGGAGGAATAGAAAAATAAAAAACGCAACGTAAGATCCAGTGGACATATGTCTTGCACAGTACAAGTAGTATTAAAATCCATGACCTTATTTCTCTGTTTTAAAGAAAATTTGGGTTCTACCTTGAATAGCAGAAACAGTGAATTAAAATATTCTTTTAAACAAACTCATTATTACAATCTTAATATAATACTAAGAGGTTCTATCTGTTAGTCAAAATGTAGGGAGAAGAAAACCACACTTTGGTTAGGTGTTGAATCCACCAGACATTTTCTTTTTCTTGTTCATCAACAAGCCAAAGCATCTATTAAAGCTTGCTTTGGGAGTGCATATAAAGCTGTATGTGGACAAGCAAATGGAAAGGACATTTGTACCTATTTAAACCAAAGGGCCTTGTTCCAGTGTTGGAGGCCTAGGTAGTTGTAGTAAGTGGAAAATCTAGAGAAAAAATGGGGGGAAATTTCCTATATACCAAAATGGCCATTTTTAAATGAAAATACCTAATATTGGGCATTTTTATCAGTAGTTGTTTCACTCAGTTTAATTCAAAGTCTCTGACTCTAGAGACCTTCTATGTTAAAGTCATGCCCTACCAGGAGTTACCACCACCATTTCCCATCACTTCCCAAGAGCCTCAATGTTGAAACACTGATTTTTATACTGAAGAGGGAGTATATTTATATGCAGTTGTTGTTAAAGTTTCAATGACTAAATTGAAGATCCTTTAATGCATTTTCGTGGATAATACAATAGCATAATGACATTTATTCCTATTATGAAAAAAAGAAAAACACATTTCAACCAGCTCAATGCAAGTAGTTCAATGATGGCAATCATCTAAAAACTTGATATTGAACCACCCCACAATGCTGAGTTTGGGGAATAAAGTTGTCATTAAAGAACAGAGTGCCCTTTTCTTTTCCAAATTTAGTTCATCTGGATTTTTAATAACTACAATAATATTATATTCATTTTCAAAACAAGACAGCATATTGGGGCACTTAGGTGGCTCAGATGGTCAAGTGTCCAATCTTGGTTTTGGCTCAGGTCATGATCTCACAGTTGGTGGGTTCAAAGCCCACATCAGACTCTGCACTGGCAGTGTGGAGCCTGCTTGTGATTCTCTCTCTCTCCCTGAGAGCACCCTTCTTGTGTCTACCTGGTGTAAAAGAAGTCACAGAAAGTCTCTTGGCTCAGGAAAACAAACAAGTAAGTTGAAAGTAAGGGTAAATTCCTCCTTGAAATATCAACCTTGAATTGATTCTAGTTCATGATAAACAACCCTATTCTATAGCTAAAAATCAGTACTAGATCAAAAGATGAAAGTGGTGTAACATACTGTGAGTAGCTTACCACTATGAAGAAAGTTGTCAAACCTAAATGAAGTATCAACAGTGTGCAAAACAATAAAGTCAAGTGCTAAAACAAATATGCCCAGAATATTAAAACAAGCAAGAAACTAGTTATCAATAAAGTATGATCCTCAGAAAAAATACAAGTAATACTCTTACAAATTATTTTTTCAGTGTCTATGGTATTGTCAACTGTCCTTTTTAAATTATTACATGTATTTATCTTTTCTTATTTTCCACTTGCTTTTTCTAAAGGCCCATATTTTGGGGTATATTTAATTTTTTTATAATATACTTTTCTATTTCTTTATCTTTTACATCACTAATTATTGCTAGCTTCATTCCTTATATTGTTATGCTTTTCCTAGTTTCTCAAATTCAATAGTTTATATTTATTATGAGGCTTTCATTTAATAATAATAATTATTATTTTCTCCAAATAAAGCAAGGACTATGTCATATAAGCCATAATGTAAGCTGATCTACTGGTGTTTTGTTTATCTATTTTGTGGTATTTTTTTAATTGAGGGTTTGTTTTTTTAAATTACAAGACTTTGTAATAATTGTATGGTTGGTTTCTACTTTTACTGGCCATAATAAGAAACGTGACTTGCAAAATCTCTAAATTTTTAATATGTTATGGTCTTATTCATTTGTTGATAATTGTACATGCCTGTGAACCAAAAAGTAATACTTGCTCTTCGCATATGACCTAAAATATTTCTTTAGTACATATTGCTTTGAGCTTTTAATTACATAAGTAAAATGCACAGTAGTCTGGCTTTTTTATCAAATTTATCACTAACAATTTGTAACAAGTTATATAAAAACCCACTACTATAACTTTACTTGGTTCAAGTCATTCTTATTTCTTACAGGTTTGTCCTAGGTTTGGCACATGTAAGTAATACTATCTTAGTTGTCACCAAGAGCTATTCTCTTTTTGTGCACTCTGCATTTTAACCACCTATGACAGTCTCAGACTTGTGTAATGGAAATTGTTTTTTATGTAATGTGGTAATTTATAAGGGAGATTATTCTTATACCTCAATTTCATTTGATCTATTTATCACGGTTGTGTTTGTTCTCATTTTTACTCTTTCTTGGAAGTTCATTTTTTTTTCATATTATTCCCCACACCCACCACCCATATGCCCTGGATGGCATATTCCTTTGGAAATATAACCACACTTTGATATCATAACTGTTTATATATCCATTCCTAAGAGTTATAATGAAACCTACATTTCTCTACTGATGACCCTAAATTAAGTAGTCTTGCTACCAACCAAGATAGTTTACTTACCCGTTGTATTTCCCCGGCCCAAATCAAATTATTGGAATGCTTTCACGCCAAGTCTGTCTTCACTAGGCCAACCACCCTTATCATATATTCCTGTTATATTATCCTCACCCTTTTAGAGGCTTCAACCCTTTTGTATTATACTTGGAAAAGTTCTTACATAGGATAGATGGGTGGCATACCAATTCCATTTTATGTTCTCAAAAAAAATTTTTTTTCTAAGAGAAGAATATATATATATATATATATATATATATATATATATATATGTTCTGACCTTCAACTAAATAATCAATTACATGTTGTTAATTTGCTCCCTGATATTTGGGCCTTAATTTCAATGCTATTTGGAAGCCACTGAGCCTTTAAGTCATTCTTTACCCATGAAAAGGTTCTATTATTTCTTTCATTATTATCTATCCTCCATTTATTCTTTTTCCCACTTAGTCATCAGTCAACTATCTTTCACTTCTGCTTTTCATGTCTTTTCATTTGTCTATCTTGTAAGTTACTTATGCCATTTGGTTTTCTGAGACAGTAACTGGGCCAGTAACTGGTTGAATTCTCTTACTGAACTGTGAAATCCAAGTTCAGAAAGTAGTTCTGTTTTTGTTGCCCCATTTCATCTCGAAAGTTTGATTTTTTTTTTTTCTGTGCCAATGTTCCATGCTATTTAGCCACTGGTTTTCCCTCAAAATTAGTCACCTCTTTTAACTACATGTGTTCATCCTCAGTCATATTAAATTAGTCATTTGCAACTTTGGCCATACATTTAGAAACCATGAGAAAATTGTAAGATATACTGATACATGGGCCACAGCCCCAACTATCTGATTTCATGCTCTGCACAGGATGCAGGAACAGGTACTTTTAGAAGTTCTAGTGTGATCCAAGGACTGAGATCCACTGTCTTTCAAGAATGACAGTGACTCCTGAATGGCCATGGTTGTAATTCCTACACTCTCTACCTAGGCTGCAAGGGTCTCTAAGCCACTGGCCAACCAGTGGGCAGTGAACAACTAAACAGCCCCTGCCGGAGTCAGAGCATCAAGCTGCTGCCCTGTGGGGATGACACAGAGAAAACTACCTGAAGCTGTTAGGACACAGATGGCTTCCAGACAAGGGAAGATTTAATTCAGCCCCTCAGGCCGGTTGCTCTCCAGCTCTGTGCAGATTTAAACAAGAAAGCCCATCTAAGGACCACAGGCCAGAAGAAGTGAACAGCTCTTTTATGAGGTCTGCCCCCAACTGCTGGCTGAGGAGAGGCTTGGGCCATCATTCCAGATCATTAAGTCCCCTGAACCTGCCCTCTTTCAGAGACATCTCGGGAAATATCACCACCAGAAACACAACCTCCAGGGTCTGTCTGTTTTACTGTGTAGATCCTGACTGGAAAAGGGGGACAGTACGTGCATCCAGGCCATCATCTTTCAGATCCCTCTACTTGGGCATGGCTGTGCACTCCACATACTGTACCACAATGCCTGGCCCGGATGTGCGGAGAAAACAGTCACTGAATCTGAGAGTAAATGAGGTCTGAGTCATCCCTGTCCTACAATCTAAAACTTGGGGAATTTTCCAATGCCAAAGTGATACAGTGACTATTTTAAGAATGCCTACCTTTGGGGTGCCTGGATGCCTCAGTCGGTTAAGCGGCTGACTTTGGCTCAGGTCATGATCTCGCGGTCCGCGAGTTCAAGCCCCGTGTCGGGCTCTGTGCTGACAGCTCAGAGCCTGGAGCCTGTTTCAGATTCTGTGTCTCCCTCTCTCTGCCCCTCCCCCATTCATGCTCTGTCTCTGTCTCAAAAATAAATAAACGTTAAAAAAAAATTAAAAAAAAAATAATGCCTACCCACAAATGAATTATGCTTAGAAATCAATACTCATACTTCTTTGTTTCTTCTTATCCTCCCTACTTATCACAAACTTTTTTTTCATTTATATATGGATGATCCTCACCTTTTGGGAGAGTTCAGAAAACATAACAAGACATGTCTTAACCACTGGTGAATTCCCAGTGTCCTGCATAACAACTGAAACATAGTAAGTGGTCAGTAAGAATTTGCTGTTGAAAACATACTGTATTTTCCACTGAGCACCTCCTCACAAGGGCATTGAGAGTTTAAATCAGGTAATATATGTAAAATGTGTAGTTTCCTGCACAAATTAAATAATAAATAAAATATAGCCCTTGTTTCACATGAATCAAATTCCTGCTTCTTTCAAACAAACGTAAGCATTTCATTCAATCTTCTCTTTCACTGATGATAACAGAATTTATGATATATAATCATTTTATTTTTTTTACCACTAGTGGCCTATACTCTTTCCAGACCCTTGTCTGTATATGTTGTATAAGTGAAATATTGTTATTTAAGATAAAAAGCACTTTGAGTTTCCATACCAATTATTTTTACAATGGTCCATAAATTCCCCAGACATTGAGAAAGAATGACTCTGCCAAATTAAACTATAGTGTACACATGCCACACATGCATTGTTCTATAGTGATTATGCAAAATATCAACAGCACCAAGGTTGAGTGTAATTAGGTAATTCACAAAGCTAACTCTTATTCTAAAAGCTAATAAACTACTCTGAAACTTGCTTATAGTCACAGCCTCCTGAGCTAAACAATGTGGGATTTTAAAAAATTAGGGCAAAAATAAATTTCATAAAGTATTTTTAATGTTTTTCTGTCTGTTAACATCTCAGTAGAAATCTTAAAGAGAACAAAAGAGCCGACTCCATTTATTTATTTTCCAAATATCCCTCTGGCACTTTGTGATAATTATGTGAAGTACTAATGGCATTTAAATTTTATTTAGTCATTAGACTTTCTTTAGAGCTTTAGCTCCAGAACCCAAAGTGCTTTATGAAGAATTTATAAGCCCCATTATCCAGAAAGTAAGGAGCAAAAGAACTCATTTAATTGTGCATAACTGTGTGCTGATGTTTTTGCCTATATTTACGGAAGGAGGAGGTCAGAATTCCACTAAGTTTAATGGCATCACCAGTAGCAGCATTATCATCATCATGTAATAATAAAACCATTGTTTATTGAGCCTTTACAATATGCCTGACACCATTCTAGATATTTAACCTCACAATAACCCTATGAGGCAACGATTATTAATTACATTTACAGATAAGGAAACGGAAGCTCAGAGAGTTTTAGTAACTTGCCTAACATTGCACAGTGGCTGAGAACCAAACCACTGTTTACATTCAGATCTGACTGTAACACTTGTTATCCTAACCCATGCTATACTAACACACATCTATGTGTATGAGACATCTATGTGTATCTATGTGTATCCTAACCCATTCTATACTAACACACATCTATGTGTATGATTTCCCTGAAGCTACTATAGATAGAATAGGCAGTTAGACATGAGATGGAGAGAAAGGTGATGAATAAATAGGTGACCCATTAGAAGCCTGAGGACTAAATCC
The DNA here is from genome assembly GCF_014898765.1 of Herpailurus yagouaroundi. Lineage (NCBI taxonomy): Eukaryota > Metazoa > Chordata > Mammalia > Carnivora > Felidae > Herpailurus > Herpailurus yagouaroundi. Next base: position 26,530,516 of record NW_024412421.1, on the reverse strand, counting down.
CGACTTTGTGGCTCTTAACATCTTGGCCTTGCTGCTTCCAACACCCCAGGGCTGACAGACCAAGAGCCATAGGTACATAACGTGCAGTCTCCTCTTCAACCTTTGTGCCAGGGTAAACTATAGCTTCATTATAATAAATTTACATTGTGATTTTGACACCCCCCACCCAACGATGGCTGTGACAGTTCTGCCAAGAACCTTGTAAGGTAAAAAACTCCCCCTCCCAACTGGTAGAGGGAGTCCCTCAAATGACTGGAAACAACCTCAGTCAGAGACTGCTCTAGCTATGACCCATAACTGATGGAAACACAAAAAGAAAAGACCTAACGCCAGTGCAGTTGCCACCTCTGAGCCTGCCCACTCTCCCACCCTGAGAGTGTACGGTCCTTAATAAAGTGCTTTGTGCTTGCCACTCTCCTTCTGGCTGTCTTTATTAGAGGACAGATCCTCATGTAAATCTTTCGTAGGGAATCCCAGAACCAAGACCTCCCGTCACACAACAGCCTCTCCCATTGGTAACACTATGGTACCCTGGGAAAATCCCAATGTATAATGTGTTTCTATCAAAAGCTTTATGCAAGGCTGCCCAAGCTTGTTTGGGCTTGTGTGAAGAGATGCCCCCTACTACTTATACCTGCAGTAAGAGAAAGAGAAGTCAAGAAGGGGCAGCTAATGAGAAGAAACATAGGAAAAGTAGGAAAAGCATATTAAAAAAAAATTCATTTTCACAAGTTCACAGTAACTTCAACTGGCCAAAAAGTTTTGCCCATCAAGGCCATACTTCAAAAATTCATCAGTGTATCAGTTTGGGAAGGACTGTGCTTCGAAATGGTTCTTTACAATTTATATTTTTAGGTCATTCAAAAGGCTGCATTTTAGTGGCAGCTGGCTGGCTCAGTTGTTGAAGCATACGACTCTTGACCTCAAGGTTGTGAGTTCAAGCCCCACACTGGGTGTAGAGACGACTTAGAAATTTTTTTTTAATCTTTAAAAATAAATGCTACTGGGGCGCCTGGGTGGCTCAGTCGGTTGAGCGTCCGACTTCAGCTCAGGTCACGATCTCGCGGTCCGTGAGTTCGAGCCCCGCGTCGGGCTATGGGCTGATGGCTAAGAGCCTGGAGCCTGCTTCCGATTCTGTGTCTCCCTCTCTCTCTGCCCCTCCCCCATTCATGCTGTGTCTCTGGCCCAAAAATAAATAAACGTTAAAAAAAATTAAAAAAAAAATAAATAAAAATAAATGCTACTATCATTTTTTTTAAAAAGGTCTCATTGTAAGATTGACTCAATCAATAATTTGCTCAAGAAAATATCTATTTGGCACAAAGATCACTTGTTTTCAAGCTTCTATCCAAAGGAGCAGACGGTTCAAGTCGTGGTATTTAGAAATAATGCACAGGTAAGGGGAAGGGGGCAGAGGAATGTGCACAGGTGAGGGGAAGGGGGCAGAGGAATGATCTACCAGTACTACCGTGAGGACCACCTGGGAGCCCCTAAGAATTCTGACTGGAAAACCAAGGTCATCATGAATCATATTTTTTTATAAAGATTATTTTCCTGGGTGGAGGCTGAGTCTCTTGAACCAGTCACTTGTCTTGACTTGGACTTCACTTCTACCTATGGAAGACATAAATTGTCGGCATATACAAGGCTCCCTTGGGCCCTTCCCAGGCAATGTCTCCCACCCCAAGAATAGCTATTCCAACTCTTCTGCTTTCTACAACTGTTGATTCATTTTGCCTGTTCTTGAATTTCACATGAATGGAATTGTACAGTTTGACTATATTTAGAAATGGATTCTTGAGCTTTTCATTATATATGCAAGCTCATCCATATTTCCCTGAGTAGCAAAAGTCTGTTTTTCTTTCCATGTTATACTGTCTTAAATAAGTAGGTCTCCATTCACCTGTTGATGGGCATTTACCTGCTTTCTAGAACTGGGGTATTAGGAATAAAGTTGCTGTACACACTCTTGTGCTTGTTTTTTGGTAGATTCAATTCTCAATGGTAAATATCTATAAATAGGTTTGCTGATCCACATTGTAGGCCTAAGTTTAGCTTTAATAGATAGTTCCAATTAGTTGCAACAATTTAAATTTCTTGAGATTTGTTTTATAGCTCAGCATGCATCTTGAGAGCTCCACCACACTTGAAAGGGATGTGTTTTAGAAACAATTCGATCAAGGAGGTTGATGATACTGTTCCTATCTTCTATTCCTTATTGATTTTCATGTCTACTTATATTAATTGAGAGGACGTGTTAATATCTTCAACCATGATAGTGCAACTGTCTATTTTCCCTTTAATTCTGGCTATTTTTGTATCCTGTAACTGGAAGCTCTATTATTAGGCACATGTGTATTAATTGTGTGTATTAATTGTGATAAGACAGCATTGTTTCCATTATAAAATGTCCCTCTTGGCAAACCATAAGAGACTCTTAAATATTGAGAACTGAGGGTTGATGGCGCTTAGGGAAGAGGGGAAAGTGGGTGATGGGCATTGAGGAGGGCATCTGTTGGGATGAGCACTGGGTGTTGTATGGAAACCAATTTGATAATAAATTATATTTAATATTAAAAAATAAAATAAAAAACATCTAATTAAAAAAATAAAAATAAAAAAACAACATTTACCTTTTTATCAATTCTCATCTTGAGGTGGATATTGTCTAATATTAACATATTATTGCCTCCTTCTCATGTTTATTGCTTGTATGACCTATCTATTCCTCTCCTTTTGCTGTCACCTTTTATTTGTTTTTATAATTAAAGTATGTTTCTGTAGATAGAACTTAATTGGATCTTGCTTTGTTTCCCTCCTGTCAGACAACCTCTATCACTTAACTGGCACATTCATTCCATTTACATTGAATATTATTTTAGATCTAGCTTGATTTTGGTTTACCATTTTGCTATTTGATTCCTCATTGTCCCATCTGTTTCTGTTTGCTCTATCCCTTCTTTTCTGCCTCATTTTGAGTTAATGAAATATCCTCAGTATTTAAGTTCCTATATTGGCTTTTTAGCAATCTCTTCACCTGTTTCATGTCAACTTAGAGGTTACATTATGAATAATACAATTATCACTATCAACTTTATGTTAATAGTGTAATATCTTACATAAAATGTATTAATTTTCCACAGTATCAGTCTATTAACCCCAATCCCCAGTTTCTGTGCTATTGTTGATACATATTCTTACCGCCCTATGTTATAAACTGCACAATTAGAATATGTTACAAACTGCCCAATTTGGAGTTATCATTTATGCTCTACATAATCAAATGGCAAAAAATGTTACTGTCTCTCCTGTGGAGCACCACAGTATCCTCTCCACTGGCTTTCCACTTCCATTTTTGCCCTCCTTTTATGTCACTGTTTACACAACAGCCAGAGATACTTGCTTTCAAATGCAAAATGGATGATGCTATATGTCCCAAGCTTGATTTGCTTCAAGGACTTACAAGGATGAAATGCAGACTCCCAGAAGTCATCTTGTATTAATCTTCTAGGACTTCTATAACAAAATACCACAGACAGCGTGGCTTAAACAAAATTATTTTCTCCCAATTCTGGAAGCTAGAAGTCAATGATCTAAATATCAGTAAATTCAGCTTCTGGTAAGATCTCTCTTCCTGACTTGTAGACAATTCCTTCTTGTGGTGTGCTCACATGGTCTTTTCTCTGTGAGCACAGAGAGAATGATCTTTGATGTCCCTTCTCCTTATAAGAACAGTAGTTCCCAGGTGGGACCCCACTCTTATGAGCTTATTTAACCTTAATTTACCTCCTTAGAAGCCCTATATCCAAATTTAGTCAACTGGGGCAGGGGTTAGGGCTTCAACAAGTGAATTTGGGTAGGGGGACATAATTCAGCCCATAAGTAATAGGCCTGAAATGCTCTGCCTGGGGCTAAGGAGGAAAAGATCTTTCTAGCTTATATATAACCTAACACAACACATAGGCACAAATGTTAACAGTCTTTATCAATTCAGGATGGACTTCACTAGGCCCGTCTGTGTAAGCATAACTTTCATGGACTCTTAGACCCCACCTCTCAGAGCAGTTTAAATCCTCAAAATAGGGAATCTTATTTTGAACAAGTGAAATCACACCACAATTTAAACCTAGCAATGATCTAGGAACAGCCAAAATGCCTTCTGTGCCTACACATTACATCCCTATGCAAGTCCTGAGTACACTTGAATAGAGTTCTGCATGCTCAGGATGACCCCAACACAGGATCCTAATGAACAACTAAGTGGTACTCAGGAGCCCAAGAAGAGGGCCAGGGAGAGGGAGAGATGGTGAATTAAAAGTAGGTGAGCTAAGGATGCCTGGCTGGCTCAGTCGGTAGAACATTTGACTCTTGATCCCAGGGTTTTGAGTTCAAGCCCCACATTGGGTGTCAAAATACTTTTAAAAAAAAAAAAAGTGAGCTAAAAAAGATTACACTCAAGCACTCATTTTGGAGAACATTCAATTAACTACAGAGGAAAAAGCAAACAAGTTGGCACAAAATTTGACCCAAAACAAAATAAAAACACTTGACCCAATTGCTAAGTGCACAATTCTTCCTTCACAATGATTGTTAGCATCTGAGTAACTGCAATCAATTTATCTACATATGACATTTACCCAGAAACAACAAATAGTTCACTAAAATCATTTGATAATTATTTTTTATAAATACCTCAATAAAAAGGCTAGGTCTCCTATCTCCTAGGCCTGTTGGAAAATAAAAAACTATATTCTACAGTAACGTAACAAAAGTCCAACTCTTGTGTGCATCTGGCCTTTATTATTTTAAGTGATCTGGATCTTTGCCTGAGTTGTCAGTAATGTTTTGCCTTATTTAATATAGCAGTCCCTTCCAAGTGCTGAAAACAACCCGCCAAATGAGGCTGCTCTCTCAATCTTTTTCATTTATTCCATAACATTTTATTTGCTTCCTATCACTGTTGTAACAAATCAACACAAAATTAACAGCTTACAGTTTTGTAGGTCAAACATCTGGTGAGGGTCTTATCAGGCTTCAATAAAGGTATTAGAAGGACTGGGTCCCTTTCTGGAGGGGTCAGGGAAGGACTTTTTTTCCTTGCTCATACAGATTACTAGCAAAATTCAGTTCCTATAGTTGTGGAACTGAGATCTGTCTGCTTCCTAGAAAGCCGCTGAGGGTCATTCCCTGACTATAGGATACCCGCATTCCCTGGCTCATTGCCCCTCTTCCTCCTTTCAAGGCAGACTCTCACACTTTGAATCCTCCACCTTTTTCCACAGCATCCCTCAATGACCAAGCCAGATTAGACTGGGTCCACCTGGATATCCAGGGTAATTCCTGGTGCAAAGTCTCAATTACATCTTCAAAACTCCTTTTTCCATGGAAGGTGACATATTCACAGGTTCCTGGGATTAGAATGTGGACATCTTTGGGGTGCCTGGGTGGCGCAGTCGGTTAAGCGTCCGACTTCAGCCAGGTCACGATCTCGCGGTCCGTGAGTCCGAACCCCGCGTCGGGCTCTGGGCTGATGGCTCAGAGCCTGGAGCCTGTTTCCGATTCTGTGTCTCCCTCTCTCTCTGCCCCTCGCCCGTTCATGCTCTGTCTCTCTCTGTCCCAAAAATAAATAAACGTTGAAAAAAAAATAAAAAAAAAAAGAATGTGGACATCTTTGAGAAGGCCATTATTCTGCCTACCACACTAGTGCAAGAAGGTCTTCGGTCCACATTCTGGACATCTTGCGGCAACATTTTCAGGCTCTCCTCTCCTCCCTATCATGCAGAGAAGGTCACTCACTGCTAGATGCACAAGGGCTATCATTTTCACTTGCACTGGATTTTCAGCCTCTCAGATTTGGTGGACACCTAAATGGTGTGGACTCTGTTCCTCAATTAAGACCAGACTTTGCCACCACTCCAGCTACAGGTTCTCCAGAGAGAATATTTATCATCATTACCAGCACAACACAGTCTTTTTATGTACCATTAACTTTAACATAAAACGAAAAAGGTGCAGGAACCTAGCAATAACTTGGTAGAGATTACTTCCAGGAAAGGCGCTTCAAAAATGCCTTCAATTAAAACGAAAAAAAAATTTAATGTCTGAGTGAACATTAAAAAATAAAAACAGGGGAAGCAAAGATTCCTCTTTAAAGTTAAATAAATTTTTAACTAAACAATTTGTTAATTGATCTATCGATTGAATCGCTATCAAAATCACATACAAAGATGGGGCTTTTATATTGGAAAAATAAAACTAATAGATATTCTTCATTAGGTCTGAAATCTTTCTAGATACAAGTAAAAATAAACGTCATAATTCAGTAAAATTAAAGAAAATGGGATCAGGTATGTATTCATTTACCTTTGAGCAATCTGCACAAGATTAAAGGGCAGGTCAAAAAGTCAAATGCCCTAAAGAATGAATAGATAAGCCAAGAAGTTAAAGAGAAATTAAAAAGTACATGGAAGCCAATGAAAATGTTAACATCACAGCCCAAAACCTCTGGGATGCAGCAAAAGCACTCATAAGTGAGAAGTATACAGCAATCCAGGCCATCCTAAAGAAGGAAGAAAGGTCAGGGTGCCTCAGTGGCTCAGTCGGTTAGGCGTCCAACTTCAGCTCAGGTCATGATCTCACAGCTCATGGGTTTGGGCCCTGTGTCAGGCTCTATGCTGACAGCTCAGAGCCTGGAGTGTGCTTCGGATTCTGTGTCTCCCTCTCTCTCTGCCTCTCTGCCTGCTAATGCTCTCTCTGTCTCTCAAAATAAATGTTAAAGAAAATTTTTTTAAAGAAGAAATGTCTCAGATACACAACCTAACCTTACATGTTAAAGAGCTAGAAAAAGAACAGCAAATAAAACCCAAAAACAGCAGAACATGGGAAATAATTAAGATTAGAGTAGAAATCAACGATACTGAAATAAAAAAAGAGAAAAGAAAAAAAACGAAATTGACAAACCACTAGTCAGTTTGTTTAAAAGGAAAAAGGCAAAGACCCAAATAAATAAAATCAAGAATGAAAGAGTACAGGTCACAAGCAACACCACAGAAATACAAAAAAAATATATTAAGAGCAATTATATGCCAACAAATTGGGCAATCTGGAAGAAATGGACAAATTTCTAGAAACACAAACTACCAAAACTGAAACAGGAAGAAAGAGAATATTTGAACAGACCCATAACCAGTTAAGAAATTGAATCAGTAATCAAAAATCTCCCAAAAATCAAGAGTCCAGGGCCTGCTGGAATTCCAGGGGAATTCTATCAAACACTTAAAGAAGAGTTAACACCTATTCTTTTGAAGCTGTTCCAGAAAAAATAGAAATGGAAGGAAAACTACCAAACTCATTCTACAAGGCCAGCATTACCTTGATTCCAAAACCAGACAGAGACCCCACTAAAAATGGTAACTACTGACCAATTTCCCTGATGAACATGGACGCTAAAATTCTCAACAAGATACTAGCCAACCAGATCCAACAATACATTAAAAGAATTATTCACCACGATCAAGTGGGATTTATACCTGGGATGTAGGGCTGGTTCAATATCCATAAATCAATGCGATCCATCACATTAATAAAAGAAAGGACAAGAACCACATGATCCTCTCAACAGATGCAGAGAAAGCATTTGACAAAATACAGCACCCTTTCTTGATAAAAACCCTCAGGAAAGTAAGGATAGAAGGATCATACCTCAAGATCCTAAAAACCATATACAAAAGACCCACCACTGCTATCATCTTCAAATGGTAAAAACATAGCTTCCCCCTTAAGGTTATGAAGATGACAGGGATGTCCACTCTCGCCACTGTTATTCAACATAGTATTGGAAGTCCTCATCTCAGCAATCGAAACACCATCAAGAAAAAAAAGGCACCCAAATCGGCAAGAAGGAAGTCAAACTTTCACTCTTCGCAGATGACATGATATTCTATATAGAACACACACAAGATTCCACCAAAACACTGTTAGAACTGATCCATGAATTCAGCAAAGTTCAGGATATAAAAATCAATGCACAGACTCAGTTGCATTTCTATACACCAATAATGAAACAGCAAAAAGAGAAAATCAAGGAATCGATCCCATTAACAATTGCACCAAAAACCATAAGATACCTCGGAATATACCTAACCAAAGAGGTAAAAAATGTATACACTGAAAACTATAGAAAAAATTCAAAGTAATTGAAGAGACACAAAAAAATAGAAAAATATTCCACAGTCATGAATTGGAAGAACCAATTTTTTTTAAATGTCAATACTACCCCAAGCAATCTACATATTCAGTGCAATCCCTATCAATGCAATCCCTATCTAGCATTCTTCACAGAGCTAGAACAAACAATCCTCAAATTTGTATGGAACCAGCAAAGACCCCAAATAGCCAAAACAATCCTGAAAAAGAAAACCAAAGCTAGATGCATCAAAATTCTGGACTTCAAGATTTATTACAAAGCTATAATCCTTAAGACAGATGGTACTAGCTCAAAAACAGACATACATCAACGAACAGAATAGAGAACCCAGAAATGGACCCACAAACGTATGGCCAACTAATCTTTGACAAAGCAGGAAAGACTATCCAAAGGAAAAAAGACAGTCTCCAGCAAACGGTGTTGGGAAAACTGCACAGTGACATGCAGAAGAAGGAACCTGGACCACTTTCTTACGCCATACACAAAAATAAACTCAAAATGGGTGAAAGACCTCAATGTAAGACAGGAAGCCATCAAAATCCTCGAGAAGAAAGCAGGCAAAAACCCCTTTGACCTTGGCCGCAGCAACTTCTTACTCAACATGTCTCCTGAGGCAAGGGAAACAAAAAGCAAAAATGAACTACTGGGTCATCATCAAGATAAAAAGCTACCACAAGGCAAAGGAAACAATCAGCAAAACTAAAAGGCAACTGACAGGATGCGAGAAGATATTTGCAGATGACATATCAGATAAAGGGTTAGTATCTAAATCTATAAAGAACTTACCAAACTCAACATCCAAAAAACAAGTAATCTAGTGAAGAAAAAGGCAAAAAACATGAATACACACTTTTCCAAAGAAGACATCCAGATGCCCAACAGACACATGAAAAAATGCTCAATTATCACTCATCATCAGGGAATTACAAATCAAAACTACAATGAGAGGCACCTGGGTGGCTCAGTCAGTTAAGCATCCAACTTGAGCTGAGGCCATGATCTCACAACTAATGAGTTGGACCCCACATCAGGCTCAGAGTGGGCTCGGTGCTGACAGCTCAGAGCCTGGAGCCTGCTTCAGATGCTGTGTGTCTCTCTTTCTGCCCCTACCCTACTCACACTCTCTCTCTCTCTCTCCTTCAAAAATAAATAGTAAAAACAATTTTTTTTTAAACCACAATGAGATACCACTGCATACCAGTCAGAATGCCTAAAAGTAACAACTCAGGCAATGAATGACAGATGTTGGTGAGGATGAGGAGAAAAAGAACCCTTTTGCACTACTGGTGGAAATGCCAACTGTGCAGCCACTCTGGAGGTTCCTCAAAAACTTAAAAATAGAACTACCCTCCGACCCAGCAATTGCACTACTAGGTATTTATCCAAAGGATACAGATGTACTATTCCCAAGGGGCACATGCACCCCAATGTTTATAGCAGCACTACTCACAATAGCCAAGGTATGTAAAGAGACCAAATGTCCATTGACAGATGAATGGATAAAGATGATGTATATATATATATATATATATATATATACATACATATGTATGTATATATATATACATATATATACATATACATATATATGATGTATATATATATATACACATCACACATACACACACACATATATACACACATATATATATATATAATGGAATATTACTCAGCAATCAAAAACAATGAAAACTTGCCACTTGCAACAACATGGATGACTGGAGGGTTGATGCAAAGTGAAATTAGTGAGAGAAAGACAAATATAGTATGACTTCACTCATATGTGGAATTTAAGATACAAAACAGATGAACTTAAGGGAAGGGAAACAAAAATAATATAATAACAGGGATGGGGACAAAACATAAGAGACTGTTAAATATAGAGAACTCAGGGTTGCTGGAGACATTGTGGGTGGGGGAAAGAGCTAAACAGGAAAGGGGCATTAAGGGGGACACTTGGGATGAGCACTGGGTGTTATATGTAGACAATGAATTGCTGGATTTACTCCCGAAATCATTATTGCACTGTATATAGCTAACTAACTTGGATGTAAATACATAAACAAAAAGAAAAACCAGTTTTTAAAAAGCCAAATGCCTCATCTTAATGGTTGTGATCCCATTTTCTTAGTGCCAGTGGCTTTGCCCACATCTGCTCCATACGGTGCTATCTAGGATATAACTTGCAAACCCGGGAAGTTTATTCAAAATAAGATGTTCCTATGGTTGTCCATCAAGATTACCTCTCCTCCTTCACTTCATTTTTCTCCCTAGCACTTATTCCACATGCCATATAAAAAGCTCATTAACTTGTGCATTAATGACTATACTGACATCTAACAATGGCCATGAGGCTCCCCACCCCTTGATGCACTATCCACAGTACAGGTTGCACAGTCGGGAATGCTACATAAACAATAATGATGACATCACAGATCCAAGGCAAGGGATATGACATTTATTGTGAATGAATCATTATTCTTACAAGGTTTTATTTGAATTCTTCTCTTTCCTTTTTACCTTGGGGTGTGGGGGGGGGGTGGTGTTTATCTATTTTATTGTCCACATCTCTTCTGTTGATCAATTCACTTTTCTTCCCCTCAGGTAAATTGAGCACAACAAAAGCAAAGACCCAGGTGAGGTCAAGACAATTCCGAGTATCAACAGCCATAACAAAATGACTCAGGGTATGTTTTGCAGAAACCAAACTCACAGCCTAATGTCCCTCGTCCCTCCCTGACAGCCTTCAGCAGGCACATCAAGTCATCTCTGAAAAGGAATGCAGGTTTAAAATGAACAAACAGCAAAATCAGACCCATAAATACAGAAAACAAACTGATGGTTGCTAGAGGGAAGGGGGACAGGGATGGGCAAAATGGACAAAGAGGAGAGGGAGATACGGGCTTCCAATTATCAAATGAGTAAGTCAAGGGAACAAAAGGCACAGCATAGAGAGTAAAGCCAACATTGTAATAGTATTATATGGTGTCAGACCACAGCTGCACTCGCGGTGAGCACAGTATACCATACAGAGTTGAATCACTAAGGTGTACACTTGACATTATTGTAACACTGTGTGTCAATTACACTCAAAAAATCTATTTTTTTTAACGTTTCAATCTTTATTTTTGAGTGACAGAGTGTGAGTGGGGGTGGGGCGGAGAGAGAGAGGGAGACACAGAATGTGAAGCAGGTTCTAGGCTCCAAGCTGTCAGCACGGAGCCCATCATGGGGCTCCAACTCATGAACCGCAAAATCATGACTGAAGCTGATGTCGGACACTTAGCCAACTGAGTCACCCCAAAAAATTTTTTAATACAATTTATTGTCATGTTAGCTAACATACATTGTAAATGGTGCGCTCTTGGTTTTGGGGGTAGTTCCCATGATTCACCACTTACATACAACACCCAGTGCTCATCCCAACAAGTGCCCTCCTTAATGCTCCTCACCCATTTTCCCTCTCCCGTGCCCACCCATCAACCCTCAGTTTGTTCTCTGTATTTAAGAGTCTCTTATGGGTTTGCCTCTCTCTCTGTTTCAAACTATTTTTTCCCCTTCCCTTCCCCCATAGTCTTCTGTTGTTTCTCAAGTTCCACATAAGACACTCACATTTAAAAAAAATTTTTTTTGTAAGAACACAGGTTTGTTTAGAATGTTCTGCCTTAGGTAAGTTAATTAACTACCTCCAAACCAAGCTCTAATATCATGGTGGAGCACGGAAGCCGTGAATTTCCTTCCTACATGGGCTGATGGCCCAGTAGCCTGGAGTAAGTCCCTAAATTCTCAGTTCCCACTACTTATAATGAACATTCTCTAGTGGATTTACAAGCTTCCTTCAAACTAGAATGTCCTATAATTTTAGTCATTAGAATGGAATGACCATTCTCTAATGATATAAAACATGCCTGGAATTCAAAAGGTACAAAAGATTATAACCTAATCCAGAAATAGGTTTTTTTTTTCCAGGTGGTATCTCGAGGTCCATTCCACACCTACTTTCAAGAACAAAGAGAATGGCTGATAAGGAAAGTCCTATTTCAAACTGTAATTCATTCTATAGATAAAAGTAAGACTTGAGAGCAAACTGTCAGTGCCCCTTCCCATACAGCCTCAGGAATGAATAATTAACTCACTTGAACCATCATTTGTGAAACTCCAACAATGTGCCATAATGTGCTGGTTGGTACAACCACCATGAGAAATAAGAAAACAGCTCTAATAATATTAATCTGATCAGGATAATTGAAAAATATTTTTAAGTACTATTTGTAATACAATATGAGAAGGGTGGTCATTAATAAGGGCTGGCATAAATAAAGATCAACTCTAATTTATTTCAACACAATGCCTGCATGACCAAGGAAAGAGTGTCTATGTACTAAAATCATGCAGTGAGAGAAGATAAAATCAACTGCCTCTGACAAGCTGACATTGAAACAGGACCCCTGCTTTTGTGCTAAATAAAGACATCCATTTGTCCACTCTTCACACTTATGGTAAAATCAGGATGGAATGTAAAGGGAAATAAAAGGTAATGATTTTGGAACAAAGCTGCATGATGCAAGTGCTCTATCGGGAATAAATAGACAAGGAGCAAGTTAGAGGGTTCTGTGCAGTGAAGGTCAGTTTCCAGTCCATTCCGCAGAATCGATACAATGCCTTGGACTTGCAATAGGTCTCATAAGTCATAGATTGACTGGGCCATGTATCAACCTCCACTCTGCATAGCTTTCAATGCCTCTCATCGACAAGCATTGCTGAGAAAAAAAAAAAATCTGTGATCAGAATCTGCAAGGAGTGGAACACTGCCCACACATAGACTGGCAGAGAAACTGAGTGGACAACCAACAACAAAAGTACCATCACTTTCAGGAGACTGTGTGTCAATTCTGGAATTGATTTCCAAAGTCAAAATTGAAACTGCCATCAGAGGCTTCCTCTGAAATTCCCTTTCATAAAGGAGGTTTGTCTCAATGAAAACTCAAGTTCTGCACAAGTCAGAAAGGTCCAGAGAATCATATTAACGTCCAACCTTCTCTTTGATATGGTTTTCTCACAGGAAAATATTTGACAAAATAGAATAAAGAAACAGAAAGGGAATAATAAGCGCCAGTAAATATCATTCATTCCTCCAGGCACTCCTCCTAGAGCTTATATTCCATCAAGAGGAGACAGAAATTAACAAAAAAATAAGCAGGTCATATATAGTACATGACAAAGGGATATGCACAATGGAGAAAAACAAAGTAGCCAAGGCAGGGAGATAATCTGGGAAGAGTGGGGCTGCAACAGACAATACGATGTTGCAATCACCTATAAAGTAGGTTATTAAAGCACAATCTTCTGATGCCACCACTCCAAGTAACACCATCACCACTCACCGTCCAAAGGGAGGTTCACATGGCTTCACCAGACTCTCGCTTATAGTTTGAACTCTGAGCTAGCAACCAAAACCCATACAGAGCAATCATCCCCTAGTCTCTTGTCTCAATCTAGCCATTTGATGGGCCAGAAAGATAAAACTCTGACTATAACAGTAGCTAAGATTTACATAAAATATTCTGTGATCATTCAGGTACATCCTAAGAGCTTACATATGTTGACTTATTTAATGGCTCATGCGACTCCAGTAAGGCTTATTACCAACCCGTTTTTCAGACAAGTAGACTAAGACAGTGAGGGTACCCTGAAGAACGGATTTGGGATTTGAAACCAGATGTTCCAGTTCCAGAGGCTGTGCGCTTAGCTACCACCGTATAGAGAGACATGTGCCTGCAGCCAACAGTCTTCCTGATTTCTCCATTTGGACAGCAAATGGTCTACATGAAATTAATGTGCCTAAAACAAAACTCTGGATCCTTCATACATCTTCCCTCCACTCTTTTCCACCTCTGCACACCTGTTCCTACCCAGGCTTCCAGAACTGCCTTTATAAATAGAGCACCATTCACACAGCTGCTCAGGCCCAAAACTTAAGCTTTCATTTATCTGCTTGTCTCTACAACCTTCATCTGATCTGTCTGAAAATCCTGCAACATATTTCTCAAATCCAGCAACCGCCAATCACGTCCAGGCCACTGTCAGGTCTCACCTACAAGAGAGAACAACTTTCTAGCTAGTCTGCTTCCCTCTTGCTGCCAATAGGCAATTCTCCCTCCTTGAAGTATTAGTGATCTTTGGAAATGCAAATCAAATCATATTATGCCCTTGCTCAAATCAATCTTATGACTTCCATATTAGTCTGGGTTCTCCAAAGAAACAAAACCAATAAGGTGGACACACAGTTAGAGAAAGATTTGTTTACTTGACAAAATTGGCTGATGCAGTTTTGGGAGCTGCCAAGTCCAAAATCTGCAGAGTGGGCTAACAGGCTAGAAATTCCCGCTAGAGTTAATGTTATAGTCTTGAGTCCAAAAGCTGAAAGCTCAGGCAGAATTTCAATGTTTCAGTCTGGAGGAAGAATTCTTTCCTCTTTAGAGGACTTCAATACTTCCTCGTAGGGCCTTCAGTTGATTAAATGAGGCCCACCTACATTATGTAGAGTAATCTGCTTTACTCAAAGTCTACTGATATAAATGTTAATCACATCTTTAAAAAAGAAAACAAAAAACAAAAAAACACCTGCACAGCAACACCTATACTGGTGTTTGACCAAACAATTGGGCACTGTAGACTAGCAAAGTTCACACAATTTACAATCACAGCTTCAAAAATTCAGAAAAAAACCTATAGCCTACTCTTCCTACCTTTTTTTCCCCCTTTTCAAGTTTTTATTTAAATTCCACTTAGTTAACATACAACACAATATTGGTTTCAGGAACAGAATTCAGTGATTCACCACTTACATACAACACCCAGTGCTCATCATAACAAGTGTCCTCCTTAATGACCATCACTCATCTAGCCCATCCCACACCCACCTCCCTCCATCAACTCTGAGTTTGTTCTCTATCTTTAAGAGTCTCTTAGGGTTTGTTTTCCTCTCTTTCCTCCCCCTCCTTCCCATATGTTCATCTGTTTTGTATCTTAAAATCCACGAGTGAAATCATTTGGTATTTGTCTTTCTCTGACTAAATTATTTAGCTTAGCGTAACACACTCTAGTTCCAACCATGTTGTCGCAAATGTAAAAATTTCATTCCTTTTGATGCGTGAGTAATATTCTGGGGTGTGTGTGTGTGTGTGTGTGTGTGTGTGTACACACCACTTCTTTAGTCATTCATCAATTGATGAATATTTGGGCTCTTCCCATAGTTTGGCTATTATTGATAATGCTGTTATAAACACTGGGGTGCAGGTAGCCCTTCAAATCAGTATTCTTGGGGTAAATGCCTAGTAATGCAATTGCTGCATCATAGGATAGTTCTATTTTTAACTCCCCCCCCTCCGAGATTTATTTTTTTATTTGTTTTTTAAATAGAATTTATTGTCAAGTTAGCTAACATACAGTGTATACAGTTACTCTTGGTTTCAGGGGCAGATTCCCATGATTTGTCGCTTACATACAACAATCAGTGCTCATGCCAACCAGTGCCGTCCTCAATGCCCATCACTCATTCTCCCCTCTCCTCCGCCTCCCTCCAATCAATGCTCAGTTTGTCTCTGTCTACATTTCTGCTCTCACCTTCTCCATTCTTTGAATCACCCAGCCTTCTGGTACTGGGTATGTGTGATATGTTCCTTCCTATCTACAAAAAAATGCTGTGCTTTTTCCTTTTTTCTGTTCTTTGTACCTGTAATTCTCTTCCCCCCAGAACTCCATGTCTCCAGCCTTCACTTAATCTAGGTCTCTGCTCTAATGCCACCTTCTCGGGAGGCCTTTCCTGGTCACCATATGTCAAACAGCCCACGACCCCTTATTACTCTCTCAGCCCTCTCTATCTGCCTTCATAGTACTTATCAGTGTCTGGAAGCATATTGTATGCTTGTTCATTGTCCCCCTTTGTCCCACCAGACTGCTTTATTCCAACATTTAAACCTCTAGTTTTACTTACTGGATAGCTGAATAGTTTCTGCACCAAGGTGAATTGTTGGTGCCCACTTAATGAAACTGAATAAATGAAGGACAGTATAAAAGTACATTTTTTAATCCTTTGGCAAAAAGGAACTGGGGAAATATTAAGAAACATTAACACTACTTTTCAAATATTTATGATATAATTGAAACTATAAATGGTATTTCTTTTCAGCTGTAATTTATATTCCATGCAACATTCTTTTTTGTTCTGGTAGTTGGTTTTTGTTTTCATATAAGGTTTTGCCAATGTGTGTGTGTGTGTGTGTGTGTGTGTGTGTGTGTGTGTTTTAATTTGATGCCATGACTCTAAATTTCCTTTCCCTCCTAGAAGATTACACTTGGATCAACCTACCTAATCAAAGCACACTGCAGTGAATAACCACCATTTTTTAAAAAATCATGTAACGGCCGATTTCCAGAACTTAGTTATCTTGTAGAACTGTAACTTTAGAGCCTATAGTTAACCATACAGTGTTGTACTCTTAAAAAGGTGTCAACAGGGGAGCTGTCATGTTTCAGTGTTAACATAAATAGTAATAATAAAGCATGTGAACACAAGAATGTTTTTGGAGGTGACAGATATTCTTATTCCTTGTTTGTGGTGATGATTATCACAGGTTGTATGCAGATGTCCAAATTCATCAACATTATACACAAAATACTTGCAACTCAATAAAAATGAAAAAGAAATTAGTGAGCTCCATTCTTCCACAGAACCTTGATCTCTATGCCAGCTGTACTACAGCTCTACCCATGCACTACCCACCCCTCTGAGTATTGTGAATTGTTGTAGCCCTTTATGTATCTTAAAAACATCATTCAATGGCACAAAAACAGACACATAGACCAATGGAATAGAATAGAAACCCCAGAACTAGACCCACAAACGTATGGCCAACTCATCTTTGACAAAGCAGGAAAGAACATCCAGTGGAAAAAAGACAGTCTCTTTAACAAACGGTGTTGGCATAACTGGACAGCAACATGCAGAAGGTTGAAACTAGACCACTTTCTCACACCATTCACAAAAATAAACTCAAAATGAATAAAGGACCTGAATGTGAGACAGGAAACCATCAAAACCCTAGAGGAGAAAGCAGGAAAAGACCTCTCTGACCTCAGCCATAGCAATTTCTTACTCGACACATCCCCAAAGGCAAGGAAATTAAAAGCAAAAATGAATTACTGGGACCTTATGAAGATAAAAAGCTTCTGCACAGCAAAGGAAACAACCAACAAAACTAAAAGGCAACCAACGGAATGGGAAAAGATATTTGCAAATGACATATCGGACAAAGGGCTATATCCAAAATCTATGAAGAGCTCACCAAACTCCACACCCGAAAAACAAATAACCCAGTGAAGAAATGGGCAGAAAACATGAATAGACACTTCTCTAAAGAAGACATCCGGATGGCCAACAGGCACATGAAAAGATGCTCAACGTCGCTCCTTATCAGGGAAATACAAATCAAAACCACACTCAGGTATCACCTCACGCCAGTCAGAGTGGCCAGAATGAACAAATCAGGAGACCACAGATGCTGGAGAGGATGTGGAGAAACGGGAACCCTCTTGCACTGTTGGTGGGAATGCAAATTGGCGCAGCCACTCTGGAAAACACTGTGGAGGTTCCTCAGAAAATTAAAAATAGACCTACCCTATGACCCAGCAGTAGCACTGCTAGGTATTTACCCAAGGGATACAGGAGTACTGATGCATAGGGGCACTTGGACCCCAATGTTTATAGCAGCACTCTCAACAATAGCCAAATTATGGAGAGCCTAAATGTCCATCAACTGATGAATGGATAAAGAAATTGTGGTTTATATACACAATGGAATACTACGTGGCAATGAAAGAATGAAATATGGCCTTTTGTAGCAACATGGATGGAACTGGAGAGTGTGATGCTAAGTGAAATAAGCCATACAGAGAAAGACAGATACCATATGGTTTCACTCTTATGTGGATCCTAAGAAACTTAACAGAAACCCATGGGGGAAGGGAAGGGGAAAAAAAAAAAAAAAAAAAGGAGGTTAGAGTGGGAAAGAGCCAAAACATAAGAGACTGTTAAAAACTGAGAACAAACTGAGGGTTGATGGGGGGTGGGAGGGAGGGGAGGGTGGGTGATGGGTATTGAGGAGGGTACCTTTTGGGATGAGCACTGGGTGTTGTATGGAAACCAATTTGACAATAAATTTCATAAATTGAAAAAAAAAAAAAACATCATTCAAGCCAGAATTGGTGTTTAGATAAAAGGATGTGAAAATCAGTGGAGTCAACACTGAAAACTTATTTACATAGTGACTAATAATTAATGTTCTTTGCTTTTAAGGAAATTGCTCATTGTCTCAATATATGGTGATCCAAGATGATTTTGAATGTTCTTAGCTCCAAGTTTGCAAATTAGGTAACAACAAATTAATGCTATCCGATTCTGCACACCGTCAAAGAAATCTTCAGGAATTTGAAGGAAACTCATACAAATTTACTGTTGGACTCTTCTGTGTTTGGCAGAGAAGGCCATTACCAGGTATTTTGTATGCCATCACAATATTTTCCCCTCACAATAAACAGAGATCCAGAGAGTTTGGTATTTATACATGGTCACAAGGAATGTCCCTTTACGGAGTCAAAATTCATTCCCAGGATGTTCTGATTCCAAGTCTATGTTCTTTTCAGTGACCTGGTCACACAGGAGAATACTCCAGGCACTCCAGTTCCATAGGTGGATACGGGACACTTAGTCAAAATCTGTTCTCCCTGACTCTTAACATTTTTAGAAGAATTTCCCCTACCAGTCTATATTACAAGAATCTCTAGCGTCCCAGCATGGCCCTTAGATTCTATGTCTGTAAGGTGAGTAAGGAATCAGATAGTGAAGTCTGAGAAGCCCAGTAATTCCCCTCATCCTCTGCTACCAGGGTTTGGCCACAGGACAGAGGCCTCTCCCCAAAGGGCTAAGGCTTGGAGGCTCAGCACCCAAAAAGAGCCCTCTTGTTCCTGAAAGGAGAGCTCTGATCTCCGGCCAGTCACTCTTCCAAAACACTCAAACATCTGTGAATGCAATTCTTTCATTATTCCAAGAATGAAAAATTACAAAAATAAATTAATAAACAAATGATACTTTAGACAGAATCCTAAAATCATGTGGATCATGTGTATTTCATGTACCAACCTCTCTGAGCCTCTCTTTAATTGTAAAATGACTAGACTGGGATTCCATAAAATCCATTCCAGCTCTAAGAGTCTGTGATCTAAAATTAAAATCTTGTAAAAAAAAATAATAAAATTAAATTAAATTAAAATCTTGTTTTTCCTCTCAAATTTCACTTCACCTTATTCATTTTTTTCTCAATTAAACAGAATAATATTCTACTGAATATTAGCTCTTCCCCTACCAGTAAGAAACATACCTTGCCTTTCCATTTTGTGTCTCCTCTTTGTACCTCACAGCAGTGGCCACTTCAAGCGCCCACTCTATTTTGTGCTGAGTTTTATTTCCTTCACTTTCCTCTCCTTGAACAGCAGGTGCCAGAATAACAAGGCAGTGTGAAATTTACAGAAACAATGTGTTTATACAGTTGGCTGCCTTATCTAAAATGTAATGCTATCGGACTCTAAATCAGTTATCTTGCCATATGCTGCAAGTTACAAACAATACTGTACAAGGCTAGTACATATCCTATTTTGCACAAAGGTATGGGGTCCCAAAATTACTTTTGTTAAATGCAAAATTTTCTAGGAATCCTTCTGTTACACATTTATGGAAATTAAAACACTTTTAAGCTGAAATTATTCCCTGTTTATATTACAGGGAATTATATTACCTTACATTTAATAAGGTCCCAATTAAAAACTAGTCACAGCATTAAAAATCCTTTCACTTAATCATATTGAAACACTTTAATCCTATCAGAATTCATGGTAGATCTGGGCTATAAAATGTAACTGTTTTGAAAAGATAAATACGAGTTATTTCAAGATGACCATGTTTCCTCATGAAATTTACTTTGTGATTACTTGAGAATCTTCTCTTGGATGAATTAATTTTATTTTAATTAAAGCTGAACAGAAATGCCTAGGTGGCTCAATCAGTCAAACATCCACTCTTGGTTTCTGCTCAGGTCATGATCTCACCGTTCATGGGATGGGGCTCTGCATGGACAGCATGCCGCCTGCTTGGGATTCTCTCTCTCCCCCTCCCCTGCTTGTGAGCACATGTCCGTGCACACACACTCTATTTTTTTAATGTTTCTTTATTTTGAGAAAGTTGAAAAGAAAAAGGTTTTGTTTTAAACTACAGTATCTGAGCATATAGAAATCTCCCACTTGATTCAAATGAAAGTTATGTTTAAACTTCTCCTGTATTTTGGGTTATTAACCACTGCTTGCTACCCATCCAGAATCAATACCAGAAATGCTATTAAAGTAATTGCATTTTCCTGTTTTCCTACATCTGACATTTCTACTTTTCATCCCTTGTGAAACCACTACCCCACCCAAAACAGGGCTGGGTTTTATATGTTCCAGTGAGGGCATAAAAGAAATAGTGATTCCCTGGGTTCAAATTCAACCAATGCTCTTATAGTGTAGATAGATTTATTCTAAATCTAATTCCTGCATCATGGGCTTCTTGTTCTTATCAGCAATGATAACTTCTAACAAATCAGCGTCTCTGCTAGAATTCAGTCTTGGGCAGCACCCACAAAATCTGCATAATGCATCAAATTCAGTACATTTACTATCATTCTACATTAAGCACCAGAGGTAGAGTTAGAAAAGACCCATTTCTTGCCCTAAATTTGTTATAATTTAAGGAGCCCAGGAAGCCCTCTCTGTTCCAAAATACTCCCCCAAATGGCCTGACCATAGGGTCAGAGATTTCCACATACTTCATTCTCGTGGAGTGAGGCACTGAAAGTAATGGTGAGGATACTAGTATGCAATCTCATTAACACTTCATAAAACCTTACAGAGTAGAACCCAGGAGGGTCAGAACACTGACAATCTCAGTATTCTCTAACCCAGTTATCCCCAGCTCTGCTGATCATCAGAATCACCAAAGAGATTTTTATTAATTCAGCAGGTTAGATGTCAAGCCCAGGAATTTTCTGCAGCCAGATATGGAAACTAAAACCTTAAGTTTATTCTATTTGCTTTTTCTCATTTCCTTTCCTCTCCTCTCTTTCACCTTCCCCTTCTCATTCTCCTCTACCTCCTCTTACTTCTCCTCCCCTTCTTCCTCCTCCTCTTCCTTCTTCAAATAATTAAGTAACAAAAATAAAATATGGTAAAAGTAGTGTTCTCCTAAACTATGTTATAGGTGCAGATTCTGAACATGAGGGCCAGGACTATCCTGCACCTGTACACTTTAACATCCATTCATACCCACCTTAGTTAGTAGGAATATTCCGATTCGATGTGTCAAATGTCCAAGAATAATTTGGTCATTTCATTTTTTGAAGATACTAAGCAAAAGCCTTGATTTTTTTATGTAAACACCTTATCACAGGTAGACAGAGGGGACCTTGGGGTACTTTAGGTAATCCTACACCCAGGAAATCTGCATTATTTTTGATACTCACCACATTTACATTCTAACAGTTATGGCCCTTTAAATATCTTCTCTGTTATTGCAGAGATACTTCACTTACCAATGTGTATTTCTGAAAAGTCTAAAGAGAATTCTCAAGGTGTCTGGTTTTTTGTTTTTTGTTTTTTGTTTTTTGTTTTTTTAATTTCCACATAATTGTTTCACCAAATGCTTGGTCTTTGGTAACATTCCTTAAGCCACCTTTTATAAGTGTTTAGGACCTTTCACCCCAATTTTCAAGGTTTAAGACCTGAATATATATTCAAGTGAAGGTGTTTGATTTTGTTTTGTTCTCTGTCTCCCCAAAAAGCAATACATGCAGGTAATTATTTTACGAAAATGTTCTACTGTTGTTTATTTTATTGCTTCCTTATTTTGGCTTTGTCATATTGTTCCCACATCTTCAAGTCTAACTGCTAATTATCTTTTCCTCAAATTTCTTAGGATTACTTTAAAACAAAGTAGATACCTCATTCACTTCCATATGATGTGCTTTATTTTGCATAGCAAATATTTATTCCACCGATAAGTATTATACGTACTATAAATCAACTTGCCATTACAAACTAGGTATGCATATCTACTATCTTAAAATTACCAGTTGTTTTTAATGAAAATGTGTTCTCATCTCTCTCAAATCTGTCAAACCATGTTGTTTTAACTTATTCTTAAACACTTTGGGGTTTTTTTCAGTCATTAACACTTTACAGGCTTTTAGCACAAAAAGATCTCTTTCCTAATCTAAGACTGTTCTTAATTCTTAATATTCTTAAGCTCTGATTAAATGGTAATTTACTGGGGCACCTGGGTGGTTCAGTCAGTTGGGCCTCTTACTTCGGTTCAGGTCATGATCTCACTGTTCTTGAGTTTGAGCCCCACATCAGGCTCTGTGCTGACAGCTCAGAGCCTGGAGCTTGCTTCGGATTCTGTGTTTCCCTCTCTCTGCTCCTTCCCTACTCTCAGTCTCTCAGTCTCTCTCTCTCTCTCAAAAATAAATAAACATTAAATAATTAAGTGGTCATTTAATTAAAAAAATTTTTGCCCTCTAATTTCTTTCAAATGTTTTTTCATCCAATTACCAGAACTATTTTGTTGAATTATTTTGAGAGCAATAACCCCAAAATAGGCATAGCATTAGGTTCATGTTCATTTTTATAAATGTCCTATGAAGTATAATATAGACATAAATGTCAATAAAAGTATATTGGTGGTGGGGCGCCTGGGTGGCGCAGTCGGTTAAGCGTCCGACTTCAGCCAGGTCACGATCTTGCGCTCCGTGAGTTCGAGCCCCGCGTCAGGCTCTGGGCTGATGGCTCGGAGCCTGGAGCCTGTTTCCGATTCTGTGTCTCCCTCTCTCTCTGCCCCTCCCCCGTTCATGCTCTGTCTCTCTCTGTCCCCAAAATAATAAACGTTAAAAAAAAATTTTTTTTTTTAAAAAAAAGTATATTGGTGGACTGACAAAAAAATAAAAATGAAACAAGAAAAAAAATACAAAAATTTAAAAAACCAAAGGGTGAGTTGTTGATGGATTTTCACAAGGGAACTCCATGGAACCATCACTCAGATCAAGAACACGACCCAGCATTTCAGAAAGCCCCCTCTCCTAGGCCCTGTGTGCCCCTCTGAGTTGCCCCCCGAAGTTAAACACTTTGCTGAATTCTTCAATCACGTATTAATCTGCCCTTTTTTTTTATTAAAGGTATATTATCACCTGGCTTCTTTCACTATTTTGTTAGATTTATTCCTATTGTCACCTATAGCAATACTTCATTCATTCTTGTTATTGTAGGATACCTTACAGATACTTGTTTATTCAACTCTTGATTGATATTTGAGTGGTTTCCTGCTTGCGAATATTACAAATAGTCCTGCTACAAGCATTCTAGTAGGTGTCTTTTGGTGAATATGCATAGGCCTTTCAGGTGTTTCTATACCTAACAATGAAATTACTAGGTTAAGGGGTGCACATATACCTGGCTTGGCTGATAGTACGAAACAGTCTTTCCAAGTGGCTGTACCAATTTACACTACCATCCACAGTGCATAAGAACCAGTTGTGAGGCACTTGGCTAGCTCAGTTGAAAAAGCATGTGACTCTTGGCCTCAGGTTGTCAGTTTGAGCCCCACGTTGGGTGTAGAAATTAATAAATCAACTTTAAAAAAAAAAAAGGATCCCAGTTGTTCTCTATCCTCAACCATGCTACATACTGTTAGTATTTTTCATTTGGGATATTCTGGTGGATATATCAAGATTTACTTTTCTTTCTTTCTTTAAAAACCTTGTAAGAAGGTTTACTGATGATATTACGGGATAAAATATTTGATTTTCCAACACAAAGTGAAAATACATTTTAGTAGATAATTTTACCACATACTTCATGTAAATAGCAAACACTGAGAGACATACATGTTGCACTATCTATGCCTATACTTCAGGAGAGTTTAATATATTATGACATCACTTCCTCAACTCCCATGTCTTAACTCTCTTAGCTGGCTTTCCCTTTGAATGAAACCATTTTATGAAATTCAAAATATTAGTTTCTAACTGTATTAATATTTTACTTTGTTGAAACACGTTGCACGTATCATCCAGTGAGGTATATAAAGAAAATCCACTTATCCTTTAAGAGGCAAACACACTAAACTAAATGTCTTCTAACACAAGTTCCAGGATAAGACAATGGTGATGGGTAGCAAAGTATATGGTCATTTCATCATATTGACAATTGATCCTGGAATGCCTCCCATGAGAAGAGGGTAGAGGACTATTATTAGGAAATAATTTTTCAGAAGACACAAATTATCTTATGTTCCAACAAATCACTCTGTATGGAAATGGGTTAAGCCCAGATCGAAAACCACCATTTATATGCCTGACAGTTCCCAAACTAAGAAGGTAAAGAGGCTCACATATCAACACTCAGAATGAACAGTGGCAGAGTTGAAATGTAGAATCGGGGACATCAAATTTTTATCAGTTTTCAACTATTCTCCATTTTTTCACAAGGACTGAATACATTCAGGTATTTAGGAACCTGTTTTAGGCAATGCATCTATGTTACTAATCAGTATAAAGAGGCAGCCATGGTAGGAGGGGAAAGTTATCACCCAAGCAGTGCAGCTGTTATCTGCTAACTGCTCAGATACACAAAAGCCAGGAAGTACAACTTTACGCACAGATCTGTCTCCTGTCTCTCATCCACTGCCTTAAAGGCAAGAACGATGTTTTGTGCATCCATCACAACAAATGCCTTCTCCAGTCATCCAGCAGCTCACACAGCAAAGACAGCACACAGGCTGTTAGGTTATGCTCTTCTGTCCTCTCCAACCCCACTCCTACACATCTCTTTGTGTCTCCCATCCATTTGTCTCAGAGAGCAGAGTAATTGGCACGTTTCCCACCAACCCCTCCTGTAAACCTTGGGTCCCAGCTCCTTTCTTCCCTCACCCTAGCACATTACACACTTAGAACAAAGTAGTTTTGCCACACATTTCCTCTGAACCTGAGGTTGATTCAATGAAGACATGCTTTCCACTTAGGAGGGCCATATGCAGAGACTGAAAAGGGAAAAGAATGTTTTCCTTAGTTAGGCACCACGGTCATGCTTTGACCAAGCACAAAAAGTATCTTAAAACTCTTTTGTACAGCTCATGGCTATACAACAGTTTTATGGCCAGGCCCAATGCTAGGTGCTTGAATACACTTCCCTTGGGGGCCTTTCAAAGTCAGGAAAAATCCAAACCACATAGAGCGATACTCCACAGCAGTGATGGAGTTATGCATGGGATACACATGGAAAGAAGGAGGGCACTTCCCCTTGCCTAGAGGCATCAGGGAATATTTGCTGAATGAGGAAACTTAGATGTGGTAGTGGACCCACAATGTCACCCACCTCACTGGTGATAACACTTAAAAGAGGCTTATAGCCCTACTACCTTGCTCACCAAACCTCAGTGCACCCCAAGGTTAATAAACCCAAATTCCTCTGATGGCAGCTGAACACTCTAGTTCAGTTAGCATTCAATATAGTTCTCCTGATCTCCCCTTCAAGCAAACACTAGTTTCCATCCCTTGCGTTCATTTGTTCTTCTGTGCTGCCACCTAAAATGTATTCCTTTCCACTTGCCACTTATTCAAACCTCTTTTTTATCACAGTCCAGCTAAGGACTTACTTCCTCCAACAAGTATCTGTCTACATACAAATACTCCCTTCCCTATGATTTCCTTCCCTACTGCACTGTCATCAGTGTGTTCAGCTGTTATCTTCAAACAGTCTCTGTTGTCTAGAAGTACCTTGTCTCCCTACAGGGATTAAATTCCAAACAACAATAAATGTAGGGTTCTAGCAGAGGATTCAAAAAGCAAGAAGTTGTCATAGCAGCACCTACCCTCCCCAACCCTCAACTCTGGGGCTCAGCTCTTCTCTGGACAGTGCATCAGCTATAGCCTCAATTTCGGTGAGGACAGGTTTCCCCTGTCCCCAGAATCTCTGCTGAGGAGAAGCCCTCCAGCATGGGGTTGTAAAGCATTTAAGAAAGGAACATCAGGAAGCCCACAGACCCACTTAGCCTCTCAGGTGTTCGTAATAGAGGGAGGGTAGTCTCTGGGGGGACTTGTCCACAACTAAGGTGTGTTAGCTTCCTAGGGCAGTGGCAAAAAATTACTCCAAACTTGGGTCATTTAACACAAAGCTGTTCTCTTACAGTCTTGGAGCCCAACAGTCCAAAATCAAGATGCCAGCAGGACCTCAATGCCTCAGAGGCTCTAGACTGATAATCTATTCTGTCTCTCTCTCCTAGCTTCTTATGGCTGCCCACAATGTTGTTCCTTGGCTGGAGATATCCCTGTCTCCACGGTCATGCTGCATCCCTCTCTTTTCTCTTTGAACCTCCCTAGGTTTCTCTTAAAAGAAACTTAGTGCATTTAGGGTGCACCTGGGTAATCCAGGCTGATGTCTTTATCTTATGATACTTACCTTGCTTAGAGCTCCAAAGACTTTTTCCCAATAAGGTCACATCCACAACCATTCTGGTTATTAGCATTTGGACTTATCTTTTTGCAGGCCACCATTCAACCCACTGAGAGTATCATGATAACCTAATTACCTGAATTTTTCCACTAACCATGGTGGTTTACAAAGCATACACATCATTTAGCTTAAGTACTGTGAATAATTAAGTCTACCTCCTGCTCCTGAGTTATTGAAAGGTGTTCAAGGAGCACCACTAGGTGCTTTGAGGTGGGGGGATGGGGGAATGAACTAAGTCTCTTTTAAAGGTTATTATAATCTAGCAGGATAACAAGCATGTGCACAAGTGCAGGGCAACTGGATGGAGATGAGAATACAATGCTTTGCAAGGAAGAGTAGGGACAGAGTAAAGCTGCTTGTTTCTTTTCCCTTTATTTCTTCCTCAACACCACTCTGACCAGCAAGTACTCAAACACATTATGGGTATCACAATTGCTCCACTACCTGATGTTTTAGTTCATTTCTTTCATAGACATTGAAGGCAAGTGGACACCCTTACTAAATGTCATCTTAGGGAGCTCTCATGAGCCCAAAATCTCAATCTGTCACATTAGAAATACAGATTACATTAAAAAATATGGTAACTGCCCAATAAACTCTCAAAGGAAAGTACAGTATGTAAGAACTATAGTATTGTCTCAAACGTTTCTTTAACAATGTGAAAGTCTATGGGCAATATATATAAAACTATACACAAACACACACACACAAAGAAAAAAAATCTACCCTTTCCAGAGCTCCAGCTGCCTCTACTCATTATAGGATACATATAAAACATTATCCAGCACTAATAATTTTATTAATTTTAATTTCTACTTTGTGAGAGCCATCAGATTTCTATTTGTCTTTATCCATGATTTTGGGTCTTTACCCATACAGAAGTAACAACAAATCACTTTCATAGAAGGACTTAACTTCTACTGCCAGCTCAGGGTCAGCAGTCAGGGCTAGGACAGAAAAGAAGGACTGATTAATAGAGCTTTAAAGATGGGTAAGAGGTCTTAAAACAAAGTAATACCCAAAAGGGTTCTACATCTTTCTAGTTCAAAATTCATTTAAAATCACTACTTCTAGCCCAATTATATGGGACTGTAGCTTCTCTAGGACAAAGGCCTGTTTCCTTTAGTGTTTTGGCAATCAAGGATATAACTGGTATGTTATGGACAAGCAGTCACAGCAAGGTAATTAGGAAATGGAGACAGAAACAGGATCCTCAGAAGATCAGGTAGACACAATGGGGTCTCTATCTGGTCATTATATTTAAGGAAGAAGGCCCAAAAGAAGTACACAACTGGAATGCACCAATAAACATGCTAGGCTGCTTAAAAAGGAAGGAGCTCTGGGGCACCTGAATAGCTCAGACGGTTAAGCAGCCAACTCTTGATTTCAGCTCAGGTCATGATCTCATGGTTCCTAAGATTGAGCCCCACATCGGGCTCCGTGCTGATAGCTCAGAGCCTGTTTGAGATTCTCTTTCCTTCTCCCTCTCCTATCCCTCCATGCTCATGCACACATGCTCACTCGCCCTCTCTCAAAAATAAAATAAATTTTAAAAAAAAGGGGGAGGGAGCTTTGTCTAAACATGCATACAGAATTTTTCATAAAGGGCACCAATCCTCAAAGCATTCATCTTTGTAACCCCCAAAGCTTAGCACAAGTTACATCAGAAAGCCTTTTTCATCAAAGCTGTAAAGCCTTTCATCAAAGGCTGTAAAGCCTTTCCATTCCATGCCTTGCCTTCCTAACTCCGTATTTACAGAGAGCACTCCCTGAAAGGAAAAATGACCTGAAATGGTAGAATTTTTTTTATGGATTGTTCTCACTCTATTATAGATACCATATTGTCAATTACTCAAACTATCAACATAGATTGCAAAGCAGTTCACATGCCTACTGGATTTGAGTTATTGGCTCAAAGCTGATTACCTAGCAATTTTTCTGTTCAAGTAGAGCCCAGGAGCTATAGATCCAGAGAATCCACCCTTCAGAAGAGACCAGCAGCTTGGCCTTGTGCGCACGTTGTGTTTCCTCATCAACCCCATCCAGAGCAAAGCTTTGGACGGCAGATCATTGTCGGCCACAAAGCAGAAATTTGGAAGGTATGTAATTCAAAATAAAAAAAAAAATAAAGGTGGATACAAATTCAATCAGTTTACTATTTCCCACTTAAATTCTTCTAAAGACTAAGTCTCAGAACAAAGGCTGTCTTTTAGAGAAAAACCCATAATAAAGCATGTTAAAGTTTACAAAGTTATTTTCAAATATCAATCCTCATATACAATATGAATACAATATCAAAGAATATTTATCAACCTTACTGTCCTTTGAACCAACATGAGGGACACTCCACAAAGATTTGAAAAGTGAAAAATAAACAGCCAACAATTCCCATGAAGCCAATGGTGGGCAAAGTGAGGGTTTCAGCAAATGGCAGATGTGACAATTTGCCGACTCTTTCAAAATGTCCTCCTACACCAAGTTCAGGGATGTGGGCAAATGGATTCATTAGCAGTTATCTTGAAATTCCTGACCTTACTACAGACAGTCTCTCCCTTAGCCCTTCCACTGATTTTGAAAGCCTGTAACCCCCTGTATTCATTCCCTTCTAGTTTGAAATACCTAATTTCCTTTCTCCTGACCAACTCCTGACTAATCCAATAAGGAATATAAATTATTCTCAGATTGATTATTTTGATGTTTAAAAAGCAAAATTTTATTTAGTCCAAACAAAGGGTTTAATTCAAAATTAATGTTCCTACTGAGTCAGAAGAAAATATTTCTACTGAGTCATTTCAACTACCCTTCACCCTCTGCCACAATCTGGCATTATTTATCATATCAGTTGATTCACCAGCACTCATTTGACCACTGGGCACTGCACTTTATTGAATGTTAACAATGACCCCATAAATCATTAATACATCTCCAATTCATAGTTAAAAACACCAAAGCTTCGAGATGCTGCAGGATTTGCCCTTGGTTCCACATTCAGGAATTAGAAGAATTTGAAGAAATCAAACTAGATACCATCTTATATCTGAACTCCTTCTGCCACAGTAATTGATTTTTTCACCACAGTCAATAAGTAATGTTAGAGAGTGGTCAATAGGAACAGTTTTGGTAATCAACGTAAGGTAACTATACACTGTTTTGAGACAGCATCTGCTTTCTCAAATCTCTCCCCTCCGGCCAGATATTGTGGAATTTTTCCCAGCTAGCTCATGGTGGTAGATGTGTGGTTCTAAGATGTCATGAGAACCTACTGCCACATGGGTCCAGTGAAAGGGGTTCTCAAGAGTCAGAAAAGCTCTAACAAAAGGATTGACTGAAGGAGATGAAATTAATACAATGACAATAACAGTAAT
This sequence comes from Herpailurus yagouaroundi, assembly GCF_014898765.1. Taxonomy (NCBI): domain Eukaryota; kingdom Metazoa; phylum Chordata; class Mammalia; order Carnivora; family Felidae; genus Herpailurus; species Herpailurus yagouaroundi. Next base: position 26,500,294 of record NW_024412421.1, on the reverse strand, counting down.
CGCAAAAACATTTTTCCCCAAATGTCACTAGAATATATCTAGCTCTATTGTCCTATTCTTCTATGAAACACACATATTGACGTATTTCTTCCAAGAACCAGCACTTCCTTCAACGGTCTTAACTCAACTCTAGAAATTCTGAGGCTCTAACAGAAAAGATTTGTTTTTTGCTGGGAACAATACAACAGCAGAGGCTTCTCTCTGGCAGGCAGCCTCCTCAAAATATGCCCACTGGACTTCACAGTGAGAGGTTTGGCTTCACCTGGGGGCAGGAACTGCACCACCAGCAACTTTCCCTGCCAATCCTTCTACATGACAAAGCACATATGGATGCAAATAAGCTAATCCTTCTTTGGAAGAGTAAACTGCACCTGGCAGTCAGTTTATAGGAGCACCAGACAGAGGAGATGTGATTGTGAGGTACCTGGGGGATTGCTACAAAACAGGCTGGGAAAATCCCCACCTGGGATGCCTGAGATAAAACCTAATCACCTGCTGGGATAATTGGCCTCTGAAAAAGATATACGCTAATAATAGCACCAAGTCATAGGTTATTAAACTGTCGAAAGGTTAGGAATATTTGCCTATTGATTACACAATTCCTGAGAATAGCTATGGCAACAAAGTTCAAGTAAGTGAATCAAATGAAACTCTACAAAAACCAACTGTACATCCCGTTAAGTGACAAAGAAGATATCCACAGATAGGTCATCCCCTCAAATAACAGCACACAGAGAATTTTCTTGGAGAACAAGATGCATGTCTGTAAAACCATGTAAACCCACCTTCCTTTGATTCCAAAAACTAAAAAAAAAAAAAAAAAAAAGTTGGCACAGAATTAGGAACAGGAAAATATTAACATTTTTGTAAATATATGGTCTCATTTTCTACAACATGCCCATTTAATTTCTCTCTCTCTCCTCTGAGTTTTCTAATGGCAAGAGGTGGTTTTAAAATATGTCTGTGATATCACTGGTACTCCTCCCATTGACAGATGGGAGTTTATCCTCCCTCCTTAAATATCAGGACCAATGGGATGCAGAAGTGATACCGCAGGGCCTCCACAGCTAGGCAGCTTCCATCTCGTTCTCGTGGGACACTCAGTCTAGGGAATTCATTTAATAAATGGTTACCCTACGATCACCAAGCTGGAGCAGAGGAGTAAAGAAAGAAACTCGTACTCATAGCCCCAGCTATGGTCCCCAGCTTACCACCAGCTTCAGCTCCCAGTCATGTGAGTGAACCCTCTTGGACATCCTGCCAGTCAAGTCTAGACAACTATAGTGATAGCCAACATGTGATCACAATTGCACTACAGACCCAATCAAGAGCTGCCTAGTCAAATCATTTCCCAAGTGCTGAGCCATGCAAATATAAGCAAATAAAATGATTGCTTTTTCACACCACTAAGTCTTGGAATAATTTATTATGCAAAACATTGTTGATCATTCCTCAAACCTCCAAATCACAGTTAACATTTTATGCCTTTCAGTTTACAAAGTACAATCGTATAATCTCATTTAATTTTTCTAAGCATCATGAGAAATATGTATAATTATCATGAATTGCAGAGATTTAAACAAATGCTTGAAATCACAATCAGGACTCAGAACCACATCATTTTATTCCCAGGGCACTTAACATTGTGCTGACTCTCAAATGTGGTGAAATATTTTAAGTGGCTAAAAAAGTGCCAGATGACAATGAAAACACTAACAGCATTGGTCCTATGCTTGCTATTTCTTTACATTTGTAACACGGTGATTTCTCGTGATTTTTACCTTCAACATTGTAGGGAACAGACCAGGTTTCAAGAAATGAAATCAAGCTGAATTTTAAACAGGCATGAAGAAACTTATATTTCATACTAACTCTCTGGTTTTCACATTTCCAACATACATGGGGAATTGACTGACTGGGGTCCTAAAAATTTAGAATTTGCTTAATCCTAAAAGAGTCTGCCAAATCTTGCATGTCGTCTACGTATTTTGAGTTCCCTGGTATTAAATTTTTACAATAGCTAAATCAACAAAAATACATTTACTTTTTCCTATTAAGGGCACTGATGTGATGCAAAGAGGTATAAAATGTGCTTCCAGCCTTACAAAAGCTTACAGTCTGGTTGGGGTTATTCAGAGATAAATCTGTATGATGTATTAAAAAGTATACTGAATTAGAAATGTATTTCCTGCATACCTAAAAAGGACCCTATAAAGATTAAGAATGGAAATGCTTTGGAAGTCACATAACACTAAGCAAACGTAATATAAAATACATGTGTCGGTGCACCTGGGTGGCTCAGTCGGGTAAGATTTCTTTTTTTTTTTTTTTTTTAATTTTTTTTTCAACGTTTTTTATTTATTTTTGGGACAGAGAGAGACAGAGCATGAACGGGGGAGGGGCAGAGAGAGAGGGAGACACAGAATCGGAAACAGGCTCCAGGCTCCGAGCCATCAGCCCAGAGCCCCACGCGGAGCTCGAACTCACGGACCGCGAGATCGTGACCTGGCTGAAGTCGGCAGTCGGGTAAGATTTCTGACTCGCTGTCGGCTCAGGTCATGATCTCACAGTTCCTGAGTTCAAGACCCGCACCAGGCTCCACACTCACAGCATGGAGCCTGCTTGGGATATCTCTCTCTCTCTCTCTCCCCCCCCCTTCCCCTTCCCTGCTCATTCTCATTCGCTCTCTCCCCCTAAATAAATGAATAAAACTTTAAAAAAATTTTTAATATAGGTGTAAATTAAAACAGAAAGATTTCATCCAAAATGGTGGTTGGATCACTGCTCTGTTTTTAGAAAGTGGTAAAGTCGTAGCTTACCGGCTGATTCCACAGTAAAGGTGCTAAGCTATACCTTACCAGCTTAATTCAAAAAAGATAGCCCATGGCAGACTATGAACTCCTTCTGATTACACACATCATAGGTGAAGAAACAAAAATGTTTTCTAAAAGTTGTAATCAAGATGGACATCAGCAAGATTCCAGGAATTCCCCCTCAAGTATGGATCACCAAAAGTCAAAGTCAAGCTGAGGCTTACTAGCACAATAAATAATGATACCTTTTAATTAAAGTGACAAAAAACAAAAACATAATATTTATAAGCCGTTTCTACAAGTTTCTTGGAGCAATTTATCTGGAGTGTATGAGAACAAATATTTACATACTCCACAATTGTTATGAAGTCTTCGTTTTCCTGAAATTTTGGTTTTTGTTTTTGCTTTTTTCTGTCACCACTAAGAGGACATGACATGTTCCAGAAAAATAAACTAGAGAACGGGGTACAGTTCTTTTGTACCAAGCATCTAAGTTTCTGCTATCAGGAAAATATTGCTAAAAAATTTGAGAGGCTCTTGAAACATTAGGAATACATAAGAGAAGATGACGGTTTCTCTTGACTTCTAGATTTAATAACAAACCAGTGGACGCAACGGCCTTGCATTCGGACAACAGCAGGATGGGCCGCGCACTTCTAAATCAAGACACCAGTATCTTGATATGAACTACCACCACGTGGGTCTATAACCTTTTGGCCTCAGTCTCCCCTCTTGTGAAAAGCAACGGTGGCTGTGGAACACAGAACGTTCGAGAACATCTTACCGAGGCGTTCCAGTTCAAGACGGTGACGGAAGAGGATCCTAGCACTCGGCTCCTTCTGGGAACCGACCAAATCTACAGCTACCTATGGAACAACTTCCTCTGGAAACAAAAAGCCCTAAGAGCTGGAGGCCTCCTGTGCCTCAGGCCAAGGAGAGAAGGGCCACACAGACGCGCAGCGCGCCAGGAGCGGCGGGGCACAGTCGGCCCGCAGACCCTCCCCCCGGCCCTTAAGCCCCGACGACCCCAAAACCCGAGCCTCTCCCTGAAGACTGAAGAGTCTGAACCCCGCATCAGACAATCCCAGCTTTGAACACACAGACCACACACCTGAGAGGCAGTTCTCACAGGCCGCGCTTAGACTCACCCGGGTCCCATGCGGGGATGACGAGAGGGAAGCCCAAACCCTGTGTGCGACAGCGTTGGCTTCTCGGAGCGAGGACCCGAGAGGGCAGACATCGGGTTTGACTGGAGTGTGGAAGCCAGCTGAAGCTGTCCAGGCGGGGAGAGAACGACCGGCGCCCAGGTCTCCTGGACGGGAGATTTCATAGGCCGCAGGCGCGGGTCTTTCATCAAGTGGCTGATTTTACGTCAAGTGCCTGGGTTTACGTCAGGTGGCTGAGTTTACGTCAAGTGCCTGGGTTTACGTCAGGTGGCTGAGTTTATGCAGGTGCCGGGGTTTAAATTTTTTTTTTCAACATTTATTTATTTTTGGGACAGAGAGAGACAGAGCATGAACGGGGGAGGGGCAGAGAGAGAGGGAGACACAGAATCGGAAACAGGCTCCAGGCTCTGAGCCATCAGCCCAGAGCCCGACGCGGGGCTCGAACTCCCGGACCGCGAGATCGTGACCTGGCTGAAGTCGGACGCTTAACCGACTGCGCCACCCAGGCGCCCCGGTGCCAGGGTTTAAAGCAGGTGCCCGGTTTACAGGTGCCTGGGTTTTATGTCGGATGCCCTCTTTTTAGGTCAGATGCCCAGTCTTACACCGGAGCCTCGCTTTTACTTCAGAGGCCCTGGTTTTATGTCTGAGGCCCCCGTTTTTGCGGCGGCCACCAGGGGATACTTGTATCACCTGGCTTTGGTAGACAGCAGGGCTTAAGCTGGCGGTCTCACAGTCGTATACATTTGCACACTTTTAAACTATTGTATGAGGGTCTGGCTTTCAATCAACTTGCATCCAGGAGCCCACTGAGATTCTCCTCCCACCCACCCCCTTGGGGACACTGAGGGGTCTTCCCTCAACTTCTGGCGGCCTCTAAAAATAAAATAGGCTGCTTGGACAATCACAAAGCTTTGAAAGACAGCCAAGGGCTAGGGCAGAGTTGAATGATAAGGTTCATCTCCCGCAGGAAGCACTCTTTTATCTAATGTACACAGAGTCCACGACACAGAGAGTCAAGCAGAATGAAGAAACAGGAATATTCTACAAAGAAAAGAACCGGATAAAACCTCAGGGGAAAAAAAAAAACCCGAATGAAACGGAAATAAATAATTTCCCTGGTAAAGAAAATCTTACTGAGCATTGATCAGTGGAATGAAGAAATGGAGGTGGCCGACGCGGTCAAGATAGAGAAACACACCAGGAAAAATAAATCAACAAAAAAAATATCCGATACTGAAAAGTACTACAAGTAGTACTAAGGTACTACTTGTAATAGTGTAATAAAATAGTGTTAAATACAGGATGTCTCATCCTTAGCACTTGACATTTTGGACTGGACAATTCTCTGTTGTAGGGGCTTCCTAGTGCATGGGGGAATGTCTCCGAGCATCCCTGGCCTCCACCCACTAGATGCCAGTATGCCTCCTCCAGTGTGATAACCAAATATGTCTCAGGACATTGCCAAATGTCCCCGGGCGGAAAGAGAAAAATCACACCCTCCCACCCGTTGAGAACCACTGCAAAAGTCACTAGATGATACCTTTCAGCTCCCAACTTTTATCATCATACTGACACCAGAATACAACACTCTATACGCTGAACCTGCCTCATCCTCCCTTTTCAACCAACCTTTGTAATTATAGACGCCATCCTCTTCTGTACCCAGTTGTAAAACTTGAACTGTTTGCCTCAATAACATTCCAAACCTGTATCGTAGGAATTGAAAACACCGTCGGACCCTGTAAAATAGATGACAGGGTGTCCTGAACTATTGACATAGTTAAGAAACTCGATGAATAGCGCTTCTAAGCTATTATCCGGAGCCCGACAGGAATGCTGTAGACTTTCTCCAAATGAAAGCACTCATCTTCACAGTTATAAAAGATAACCCATTACCATGGCAGGAAATCAAAACTGCAATAAATTTCAAAAGAGAAGAATGATGAGGAGGAGGCCTGAAGGACTGGTAGAAAAATCCCAAGTGAGAACATGCTCAATGCGTAAAAAAGGGAGGAGGGCTGTTCAGACTTTGACAGTGCTGTAAAGGGAGTGGTCGGATGCTGCTGGTGAACAAAAAGGCACTTGAAAGCTGGTTAAAATTTGTCAAGAGAGTCTAGACAGTAGTGTTGAGACAAGCCCTTCTCTCCATCATCCAAATCATTTTCAAATTAAGTTGAAACCGTGGCAAAGAAAATCTTTATATTTGATTCTGGCTACAGAGAAACTCCATTTGGAAGCTGTTAAATAGCTCATGAAATTAAAACTCACACCTGAATAAAAGTCCCCATCTTCCTTGATTTGTGCTAAAATTTTAGAGCATATCCCATAGGAGATTTTTGACCAAGAAACTCCAGGAGATAAATTTAATGAGCATAAGGAGAAATAATTGAGTGATTAGATATTTATAGCAAATAAAAATTGGTTTTCATGAGTTAATTTTTCTACATAATGTTCTTATAGATTCATAAGCTCACTTTTAATAGGGAATTGACATGACTCTTGTTATCATCCAAAGTTGATAGTAGTTACCTGTTAGGTTTATCTACTAATCTACTAACTATATTAATACAATTTAAAGAAACAAAACAGAGATCTCAAATCAAAAGAACAATGTTAGAGCAATTGTTTTTTGTTGTTTTCCTGAAGAATTTATCACATTTAAGAGTTCCCTTAAATAAGGAGGACAAGTTGGAGAGGGCACAGGAATCAGATGCCTTAAAACACCTCCTCTACTAGGGCACCTGGGTGGCTCAGTCGATTAATCATCCAACTCATCGCCGGACTCTGGGCTGGCAGCATGGAGCCTGCTTAGAATTCTCTCTCTCTCTCCCTCTCTCTCTCTCTCTCTCTCTCTCTCTCTCTGCCCATCTCCCCCTCTCTCTCTGTCCCTCCCCACCAAAATAAACACTTTTTAAAAATACCACCTTCTCTACCATTCACCAGCTATATGATTCTGTTAATTCACTCACCATTTCTGAGACTCAAGTTTCTCATATATAGATTGGGGAGACAATTATATGCTATTCACAGGTGACTGTGAAGATAAAAAGAAATGACATGTAGGAAAATGTTTTGCAAAATATTAAGTTTTATCAAGTGCTGGTTTGTTATCTTATTATTGAATTAACATAAAATGTGACAATATGGTTTATTACAGAAAGCTTTCAAGCATGCAGATGACCCAAGAGGGACTTAAGGTTCACCTCAGCTTGATTAAACTTTAGACAAGCTCTTCCTAACGCTGAGCATTGACCTCCCTTTCCTTAGAGGGTTTTCTTTAGAAAACCTGTAATTTCTTCTATAAAGATATAAATCTTTTTAAAGGCATCTTGCCCATTTTTCAATCCAGGAATGACTTCATCTAAGAGCTGAGAGCCATCGTTTTGAAATGCTAACATCAGGGGATAGATCCCATTTTCCAGGAGAAGGTAGGAGCCAAACTTCCATGGGCACTTTGCTCCAAGTAAAACTATCTTCTCTCATGCACATAAGGAAAAGTTTACTTTTCCTTTGGATAAGTCCAAATTAGCAAACACAAATGACCTATGATCCCTCCATACCCCCCAAATTAAAAGCTCTCCCAGCCTTTGTCTAAGCAGAGTTGAGTTCACACTTTAAGTTCTGGCCTCTCTCCCCTACTGCAACAGCCTTGAATGAAGTTGTCCTTGCCTGCTAAACTTGGTCCTGTACAATCCTTGCTTTGACACATATTTGCAAAAGAATGAAAATATTCTGGGATGCATTTGCCACAAAATTTAACAACCCCCGGCCTCACTTGTGACTCACTTGGTCACATTTCACAACGGTCTCTAATGGATTATAACCTCCTGGGGCTCCTGGGTGGCTCAGTTGGTTAAGCATCCAACTTCAGCTCAGGTCATGATCTTGTCGTCTGTGAGTGGGAGCCCTGCTTCGGGCTCTGTGCTGACAGCTCAGAACCTGGAGCCACCTTTGGATTCTGTGTCTTCCTCTCTCTCTCTCTGCCCCTCCTCCTCCTCCTCCTCCTCCTCCTCCTCCTCCTCCTCCTCCTCCTTCTTCTTCTTCTTCTTCTTCTTCTTCTTCTTCTTCTTCTATCTCTCTCTCTCTCTCTCTCTCATAAAAATAAACAAACACTACCAAAAAAAAGATCATAACCTCCTGAAGCAGAATGACTAATCTAAGAACTGACCACATCTAACAATGGCCTCTCTACTTAAGCATGTATTTATATATGTGAATCAACATGCAGTATTATTGTTTCAGTACCTGAATCTATTTCAGGGTTTAACTTACTGGAATATGGAGCACTTGAAATGTTTCCACGGATGTCATTATGGTGATGCTGCAAAGCACCTTGCAAAATAAATGCATTTCTTTTTTTTTTTTTAACCACTTTATTGAGGTCTGATTGACATACCAAAAGCTGTACGTATGTAAGGCATACAACTTGAGTTTGGAGATAAGTATACACCCATGAAACGCTCACCACTGTCTATGCCATCAACATGCCTATCACTTCCAAATCTTTCTTTTCACCCTCTTTATTTATTATTATGTATGTGTGATAAGAACACTTAACATAAGATTTAGCCTCATAGCAAATTTTTAAGTATACAATACAGTACTGTTCACTCTAAGCACAGTAGATCTTTAGGTATCATTCGTCTTCTATAACTGAAACCTATTGTCTTAGACTAGTATTTCCCTGTGGCCCTTCCCCCCCAGTCCCTGGCAACCACCTTTCCACTTGCTGCTTCTATGATCTACATTCCTCACGTAAGTGGTATCACGTAGTATTTACCCTTCTGTGCCTGGCTTATTTCACTTCACACAATGTCCTCTGGGTTCATCCATGTTGTTGCAAATGATGGGATTTCCTTCTTCTTTTAAGACCAAATATTTCATTTTATACGTATGCCACGTTTTCATTCATCTGTTGATGCACATTTAGGTTGCTTCCTTCTCTTAGCTATTGTGAATAATGTTGCAATAAACACAAGAGTGCAGATATTTATTCAATATAGTGATTTAATTTCTTTGGATATACATCCAGAGCGGAATTGCTGGATCATATGGTCATTCTATTTTAATGTTTTCAGAAACCACATCCTGTTTTCCACAGTGGCTGCCCCGGTTTATATTACCACCAACAGCACACAAAGGTTCCCTTTTCTCCACATCCTCCCCAATTTTTACCTTTTGCTTTTTCATGTTTTTTAATAACAGGTGTGAGGTGATAGCTCATGGTGGTTTTGATTTGCATTTCCCTGTTTAGTGATTTTGAGCCCCTTTTCACATACCTATGGCTGTTTGTATGTCTTCTTTCAAAATAAAAATACATTTCAATACAACTCTACAAAATGATGACTTTGGGAGATGTATTATAGAGAGGTAAATGTACAAATTTCCAGAAATAGCCATTTCAAACATTTGTCAATATTAAATATAATTTAAACATAGTTAATTTAGCTCTAAAATGTTTTGTACCGAAAGATGTAGAAAGAATAGATGTAGCACAGAAACAAGACAAATGAGAACAGTTCTGTATCTTAGGGAAAAAAGCTAAGGAATCTAAAATTCCTCTCTTAAAATCCTTCAATAATTTCCAATTACTTAAAGCATAAAGTAAATCACCTCACCATACCAACCCTTTTGGCAAAAACTGGACCAGATCAAATTTCTCCCCTTACTGGCTTTGCATTTGTTCCTACATCCCTGACACTCAGTGTCTTGTGGTGAACACAGAGGAACTGCTCCCTATATCTAAGAACCGGAAATAGCCAAATCTCTTAATACCATTCCCTAAAATCTTTGTTTACAAATAGGGTTTGCAAATGGGTAATACAATCCTTGTGTCACCTCCAGACCCAAAAGCCCTATGAAATCTCCTTCCATCCCAATCTGATCAGTACTCTACATTTTTCAAAGCAAGGACACGTCTATTATCCTTATCCTCACTAGCAGTGAGTTACATATTATTATTACTAAGTTCTTTGTGAGAACCTGTGAGAAACTTGATGCTAATGGAGTTTAGTTTTACAGCTTTATAAGATATAATTAATATATGAAACCTACACGGATTTAAGATATGCAGTTAGGGGCACCTGGGTGGCTCAGTGGGTTAGGCGTCCAACTTCAGCTCAGGTCATGATCTCGTGGTTTGTGAGTTCGAGCCCTGTGTCGGGCTCTGTGCTGACAGCTCAGAGCCTAGAGCCTGCTTCGGATTCTGTGTCTACCCCTCTCGCTGCCCCTCCCATGCTCATGCTCTGTCTCTCTCTAATAAATAAATGTTAAAAAAAATTTTTTTTAAGATATGCAATTAGATGCTGAGAGTTTAAAGGTTTTACTTGTGTATCAGGATAGGACTTAAGAAAGACCTTAAGCCCATTTCTCTGTGGGATGGTCAGATTCCCAGGGATGACAGATCAATCTTTGATTCTGTACACCTGCATGTTTCCAGAAGGACTTTAGGACCAGAGTGCACCCACAGTGATAAAAGAGGCACATGACATCCCCAGGACAACAGAGAGAGTTAATTTAAGGTTTTAACTGGATTTCCCAGACCAGGAGGTGAGCACATAGCACAGAGTGAGAATGACTGGGGCTTCTCCATATAGTCACAGGAACATACAAGCCAGAGGGGCACAATGGCCTCTTCTTGGACCCAGGTTGAGCCTCTTGAAAAACCTGCCTGGGGAGAGCCTGTCCACAGACAGGCTGTGTTATTGGCTGACAAGCACTGTTCCAGGAATTTTAAGGCCATGAAAATTGATCTCCAAAAGGTGGAACGCTGCTGAGTCTCCAGCTTGGTATAGCCATCGCCATGCAGTTAAATCTTTGATCCTTCACTGACATTAACGGGATCTGCAGCCTTTGCCTGTGTCTGTTGATATCTCACTGCCAATCACTTTCTCCCCTGTGAGAAACACACAGAGAATCACAAAAACTCCTAAGCGCTAGATTTGGTAGTTCAGAAATTCCAATTGCATCTCCAATACTCTTCTGTCTGCTTAATATTTAAAGGAATCCTATAATGCAAACCTTATATATCACAGAACTGATCCCAAAGTTTATAATCAGAAAAGAATAAATACTCTAAAGTTGCTGGGGGAGTTTCGTCTCTGATTAGGATGTGGATTGGTGCACGAGAGCGTCATTCCCATGGTAACAACAAGGGGGAAAAAAAACACTTCTATAAAGCTATCAAAGATCAGTGGATGGATGCAAAAAAAAAAAAAAAAAAAAGAGTCTTAATGAGCTAAATTCCAGAGAGAGACAAGCAAAGAGCTGCAGATGCTGCCACACCTAGCAGCAAATTCCAATCTGACTGCAGATATGGAAAAGAGCACACTCATCATAGATGGAAGAGGGAAGTGTGAGGAGAAACCAGCCACACTTTAGCAACAGTGAGGCCAGCAGAAGAAGGTGGAATCCGTAAGAGCTCAACTAATAAAATCATTGTTCAGGCCAACATATTCCCCCCTCTTCCATCCCCTGGAAGTCGTTCTCTGAGAAAGCGGCAGAAATTGTTATGAGGACAGGGCTAAAAGACAGACAAAATTTGGACCATTTTCATGGTGTTCAGATCCCAGGGCCCTGCAAAACTTGAATCCATACGGGAATCATAACCAACTAAGCTAAAAATCAAACCCCTTCAAGTTCAAATCCTCAGAGGATCAAAGAGATTTATTTGTCCCTCAGTTGTAGCAACAGCAGTAAAGAAAGTTGGGGATTGAGCTGAAGGACAAACTTAAATCCCTAAATCATATTTGAAATCAGACATAAACTAACTGCAGCTGCAGTCCAGCCCTGGCCCAATTCGAAGTAAGAGGAATCTAAAGAAACAGACCCTGGCTAGGCTGCCTGATGGAAGAAAGTTCTTGTACCCTCTGGGGAAAAAAGAAAAGAAGAAAGAAAAAACATCACATTTCGCTGTTCTTCAAGGACTGGCATAGAATAAAAACTTACAAAATATGTAAAGAAGTAGATAAATGGACCCATAATCGATAGAAGGAAATGCAATAAAGGCAGACCTACTAATGACCCCGCTATGGAAATCTGCAAAGACTTAAAAACAACTGTTTTAAATGTGTTTTTTTTTTTAAGGTAAATTGAACCCGTTAAATCATCAAATGATGGTGGATTTTATGACAGATCTGTAAGCTAAAAAATAAATAAAATTCAAAGTATCAAACTGAAAAGAAATGACATTTTTGAAAAGGTAATTGAATCCTGCTAGAGGCTACAACTGTCTCTGCCTGGACCTCTTCGTGGAGGCCTGTCCACATTGTCGCAGGGGTTTCCTCGCAGAAGGGTGGACGTGTGCCAGTAACAACCATCCCAAGAGACAGGAAGTAAAAGCTGCCAGTTTCTGGTGTCAAGCAGCCACAGAACCCAAATTCAAGAGTGGAGACATCGACCTCACTTGTCAGTGGGAGGAGTGTCACAGTTTGGGGACCACTATTAAACCCACCACAGCAAAAGGATGCATAATCAAACCGTGGTATATTGATAGATACAATGTACAATGTATTTTCTACTTAGCAATAAAAGGGAAGGGGCATTACTAAACACAGCATGGATGTATTTCAAAAACATAATGTTTAGTGAAAGCCAGACTCAAAGGAGGAGTAAATACTGAATCACTCTATTTAGATGAAGTTCAAGAACAATAAAAAATAAATCAATAATGACAGAAATCAGGAGAGCGTTTGCCTCTGGAGGAGCGATGGACTGAAATGAGGGACAAAGAAACTTTGGAGGTGGTGAAATATTCTGTATCTTCATTTTCATGTTGCTTTCATAAATTTTTACATGTGTCAAAACTCACTGAACTGTACCCTTAGGATTTTTGTACTTTACTGTATATAAACTAGAGCAGAGCAATATGGAACTGGTCAAGATACAAACAAAATATTATTGAAACACAAGCACTTGTGTAGTTCTGGATTGGAGGTTGATTTGGGCAAATTAGCTATAAAAAAACAAAATTGGGACATTTGGAAATATTTTATTGCGTTTATGGTATTAGGTGAGATAAGATTTTTTTGGTCTGTAAAGAACAAGATAGCTAGCTGAAAAAAGCATATTATAAAACAATGCACGTGGTATGATATTGCACTGTTGAAAGTATCTTATAGAGGATTTTTAGAGCAATGAAAATACTCTGTATGATGCAACCATGGTGGACCCATGTCATTATACATTTATCCAACCCATAGAAGACTCACCAAGGGTGAACCCTCATGTAAACTGCAGACTGTGGGTGATAATGATGTGTCGATGTAGGATCATCAATCATAACAAATGTTCACACTCCCGTAGGGGATGTTGATGTTGATAGTGAAGGAGTGCATGCATGTGTTGGGAGAGAGGATATGTGTGAAATCTCTGTATGTTCCTCTCAAACCTTCTGTGAACCGAAAACTCCTCTAAAAAAATAAACTTTCAAATATATGTATAATATTACTCACATATATTTGTAGGAAAAGTGCAGGGGGATATGCTCTAGGGTGTTAACTGCGGTAATCTCTGTGCCATGGCAACGTCAGTTTCTGTTTTGTGTTTTTGCTTGCGTGGTATTTTCTAATCTTGTACAATGTCCAAGAACTGTTTCTATGATAAAAGTGTGTATGAATAATTTGCAATTATTTGTGACAACAGTGCTGAAAAATCATTTCTGCCCCCCAAGTATGCCATTTTTACCCAGCGCTAATTCAATTAAAATGGATTGTGTGCAGCATCTAACAGAAGATTAAATCAAGCATAACAACAGGTAATCTATGTTAATCATTGTGGTCCACGCCTGTATTTAATCCTTGCAGCCTTATAGGAAAGGAGCCATTACTAACCCCATCGCAGATAGGGAGACTGAGGCCCAACGCAGTCACCAAATTAGCAAAAATCAGAGTCTCCCCTTGTCATTAGTCCTGACTACGTAAGCACTTATGGAGTTGATGCTACACTTACATCATCTCCTTCATTCTCAAAGCACTTTTTTGAGATTGCAGAGGTTCAGATGGAAACCAGAGATCCAAAGAAGTAGCTTGCCCAAGGTACCCCAGGCAGCCAGGGGTATCGCCGTAGTAGGAAAGCTGGTATGAAAGCTCAGGGACACACTGAGTCCCTGCCGGATGCTACCAGCAGGATGCAGTATGGTCATGAGAAGCCCTAACAGACACTGTCACCCCACGCTTCTACTGCACAATTTATAAAATACCTAGACAAAAGAAGTGATATTTATGTAGGGTGGGTTTTTTTAAGGAAATGAGTCCACCCATTTCTTTTAAATCTAGAATCAAAAGCCTGATCATCAGAACATTGCAGGTTTGGAATGTACTGTGTTGGCCTCGGTGCTTGCTGAAAGTTGAGTCGAGAAAACATTCCGTGAATCCCATATGTGTGTTTGCAATAGAGAAGTCTCTTGCCTCTCAATGTCCTACTGAGAGTGAAGCTCCCAATGAGAATTAGCCTTTAAAATTAGGTATTGGCCAGAGCGCCTGGGTGGCTCAGCCGGTTGAGCTTCCGACTTCGGCTCAGGTCATGATCTTGCGGTCTGTGAGTTCGAGCCCTAGGTTGGGCTCTGTGCTGACAGCTCAGAACCTGGAGTCTGCTTCAGATTCCGGGTCTCCCTCTCTCTCTCTGACCTTCCCCCTCATGGTCTGTCTCTGTCTGTCTCCGAAATCAATAAACACTAAACAAATATTTTTTTAATTAGGTACTGGAGGGGCGCCTGGGCGGCTCAGTCAGTTAAGCATCTGACTTCAGCTCAGGTCAGGATCCTGAATTTGTGAGTTCGAGCCCCACATTGAGCTCTGTGCTGACAGGTCAGAGCCTGGAGCCTGCTTCGGATTCTATGTCTGCCTCTCTCTCTCTGCCCCTCCCCTGCTTGTGCTGGGTCTCTCTCGCACAAAAATAAACAAAACATTAAAAAAATTTTTTTTAACAAAAAAAAAGACACCGGATAAAATTTTACATTCCTAGAGAAATTTCCTTAGCATGTACTTTATTTTTTTTTATTTTTTTTTTTAATTTTTTTTCAACGTTTATTTATTTTTGGGACAGAGAGAGACAGAGCATGAACGGGGGAGGAGCAGAGAGAGAGGGAGACACAGAATCAGAAACAGGCTCCAGGCTCTGAGCCATCAGCCCAGAGCCTGATGCGGGGCTCGAACTCACGGACCGCGAGATCGTGACCTGGCTGAAGTCGGACGCTTAACCGACTGCGCCACCCAGGCGCCCCTATTTTTTTATTTTTAAAACAGTTAGATAGTGCTTACTTGGTGCCAGCCACTGTTCTAAATGCTTTACTAGTACTGGCATATTTGATTCAATCCTCATCACATGCCTATATAAAGAAGCTACTTCTATCATCCGCATTTGACTTATGAGGAAACTGAGCCACAGAGTAATTACTTAATTTGCCTAAGGTCATACAATTAATAAGTATCTCGTTTTCTTTTCTTTTCTTTTTTTTTTTTTTTTTTTTTACTTACAATATTCTCTTTGCAAACGTGTTCTCTTTCTTCCTGGGCTTGCTAGGAGGTCTCGAGCAGCTCTGGAAGATACTTTCACCTTTCAATATGCATTTTGTTTTCCTTTGTAGTTCTGATATCATGTTATGTTTTGCATTCTCTTTGTTCCTGGATGGATATAGGAATAAAACTTAGGGTGGAGCTAATGACTGAGATCTAGAGAAAACTACAATTACATCTATAATTCCTATATGCCAGAATAAGTACTTTGTAACACTAAATCAAGAGAAAAGAATTTGATTAAAGGTTTAATGGCAGCTTAAACTCAACCAGATTTTGAAACAAATACATGACTGAAGTTAATTTAAGAGACTGAACATGTTTAGACAAATGGGAGAATGGTGGTGTCTTTTTTTAATCTGCTGAGCAAATTCAAAGGGGTTAGAAAAAAAGGCAAGAGTATATCCAGGAACCTGTCACTGCGCTGCTCAGAGCTTCTTCAAGTGATTTTTCTCCCATGGAGTCCAGAAAAGCAATCAATTTAACAAGGCCCAGGAAAGCATTCAGGAGCCCAGGTACATAAACCACCTGCTAGAAGACAGTAATATGAAAAAATACCTGTTCTTACCTCGTGTTGCAGATGAGACCCTTCAGCGGTGACAGATTTTCATTTGTAATCATTCACAGCCAATTCCAATTTAGTTTTGAGGTGAGAGTTTAGCTCTGCAGCTGAACCAAAGCTGCCTCACACGACAAAGTATTTTTCAACTTTGTTTCTATAATATTCCTTTGTCAGGAGACTGATGAGAACTGCTTGTGGGCAAGAGATGGCTTTCTGTGAAAATAAACACCCGTGTATTTGGATGCTATTTCTTGATGAAGATGCTTATCCATGGATCATTCTTCTGGAAATCATGAGAAAGATACTGCCAACATGATCACATCAACGTAGGAGTTGAGAAGCTAGGTGAACTCTTCCTTGGCCAAAAGAATCACAATTACAGGGTGATGGCGCATCTGCGTGCAGGAAGGTGGTGGGATTCTGCGTCCATGGACACCTGTATGTTGTCATTTGCATGGGCTACCATAATGAATACCAGTGACTGGGTGGCTTAAACAGCAGACATTTATTTTCTCACAATCCTGGGGTCTGGAAGTCCAAGATCTAGGTAGTGGTGGCTTCTTCTGAGGCCTTTCTCCTTGGCTTGAAGCTGGCCACCTCGCCCTGTGTCTTCACATGGCCTTCGCTCCACACACGCCTGTTTCCTAATTTCCTCTTCTTTTTTTTTAAATTTTTTTTTCAACGTTTATTTATTTTTGGGACAGAGAGAGACAGAGCATGAACGGGGGAGGGGCAGAGAGAGAGAGGGAGACACAGAATTGGAAACAGGCTCCAGGCTCCGAGCCATCAGCCCAGAGCCCGACGCGGGGCTCGAACTCCCCGACCGCGAGATCGTGACCTGGCTGAAGTCGGACGCTTAACCGACTGCGCCACCCAGGCGCCCCACCTAATTTCCTCTTCTTATAAGGACACCAGACATATTGGATTAGGACCTACCCTAATGACCTCATTTTAACTTAACCACCTCTTTAAAGACCCTATCTCCAAATACAGTCCCATTCTGAGGTTCTGGGGGTTAGGACTTAAGCACATGAATCTGGGGGGATGTAATTCGGCTCATAGCATTGTATCCGGGCACTCACGCCTTCTCTCGTCTCTCTACCAAGTTCTGAGAAGATTGGGTATTTTAGGACCAAGACATCAATCGCAGCAGCCCCGTTTCCTAGAAGCCACATCAATGACTTCAAAAGCAGATGAGTTTCTGCCTAAAGCCATTTGAACAGACTTAAGGAGAGAAGGATTTCAACTATAAAATAAATTAGGATCTCGGTTTTTTAAACTCTTGGGTGACATAAATGTGAATTGAGAATATATCCCAGACTAGAATCAGAATAATAGGAATAAAAGGGACATATCAATTTTGGAGGCCCCGCCTAGGCATTTAGCAGAGCCAAAGGAGAGAAGGAGTTGAGAAGCGAAAATAGAAGCCACGACTCCCCAAGAAAACTTAAAATGCTGTGAGAATACACCATAACACAAACCTTCCATGACAACACCCTCATCAAATGAGAGAATCAAGAGGAAATTGGAAGGGCAGAGTATGCGTATATCGGTGCAGCCTTCCTAACAAAGAAGATGCTGTGGGGGTGTTGACCCTGTCATGAATGAGTCAGAAGGCAGCTCATTAGCCTCCGTGCACTCACTGTGCGCTCTGAACATTGCAGGTTTTCCCACTGTTTGCAAAGTTTGATCCAAATTAGCTCAACCTCCTGAAATACGAGCCATTGTTGCATTTCACTAAAGCTGGGCCTTTCTGGGTATATCCAGTCGTCCAGATGGCCCATGCAGTGTAGACAGATTGCTCAGAACAGGGTTTGTAGTTCAAAAATTGGGGGGACACACACATTGCATTGCCAGTTATTGCTGTCATGTGTTGAGCTTCGTGGTTGCTAAAATGTAGTTATAGTTTGAATACCCCAATAGAGTATGCAGCTTTTTATGACTTTCTGGACTCCAGAAGAAGAGTGAGGAAGACAGTTCTGAGGACATTCACACCTTGAGAAATGCACGTGTAATCCAGTTGCCTCATTTTCCAGATTAAGAAATAGACACAAGACTGATGCCACTTTTCCAGGCACAATGCCAAGACGAGGACATACCTATCCTAATACCCAGAGTCCTTTCCTCTATGCCATTGAACTTCTTCCTAATGAAGTCTCTGGACTTGGAGGGAGGGACTGTACAGATATTCAGAAAACCTGAATCTTCAAGTTGGGATGTAATTGGTGACATAACATAAATTTAATCCTCATAAAATATGCACCAAATACTACATAAAATTTTGGATCGTTTGCATCAGCATCATAACAAAGAAAAATAGCTCAGGAGCTACGCCAGGCATAACCCACTTGTGGGTTAGTTTCTTTTTGTCTAATCAAAACTGTTCCATATATGTCTATTCCAGACTCCAGACCATGGTATCTACATTGAACCTGGCACGTGTTAGCATTCCATAAACATTGTTGATCCAGTGAATGACCAAAGCCAGTTCCCATTCATGTTTACGTTGGCACCTCTGGCTGATATCAGAAAAAGAAAACTAAGGGGCGCCTGGGTGGCTCAGTCGGTTAAGCGTCCGACTTCAGCTCAGGTCATGATCTCGCGGTCTGTGAGTTCAAGCCCCACATCGGGCTCTGTGCTGACAGCTCAGAGCCTGGAGCCTGTTTCGGATTCTGTCTCTCTCTCTCTCTCTGACCCTCCCCCATTCATGCTCTGTCTCTCTCTGTCTCAAAAATAAATAAATGTTAAAAAAAAATTTTTTTTTAAAAGAAAAAAGAAAAAGAAAACTAAAATGTCGTCACATCCCAGACAGGTAATTTAAGTGGCCATCTGGAAGACACTAAGGAAGGGCTGGGTGCGTGGCAAAGTGTACAAGGCTTGCCTCTCATCTGTCTGCAAACGCTGGTCAAGAGGAACCATACGGAGAGGAGAAAAAATATGGAGCCGAATGACACAATTCATAAACATTTACCAAGCGTACTAAATATCCAAAATTGAAAAAGATCTTGCCATCGAAGAAAGTAAGTTACTGCAGAAATTGTGTACATCTCAGAACCTAAAATGGGAAGGTTTGGCTTGAGAACTCAGCCAGTTTTCAAGGAAAGCCCCAGTGAAAGGGCTTGTACCCATGATGAAGCCACCACCCTGACCCAAGGAAGTTTGATGCACTAAGCTGATAACAAGCACAATATCACACCTCTCTTCAGATACTGACATTTCGGTTCACAATGTCTCTTTATCTCCCTCTCAAATTCTGTAACCACAAAATTTAATTCTTTGTCCACTGGGACAAATTCCTCCCAATGTGGGAATATATTGTGAGTATACACATTTTTGTCCTAATTGGTACTGATTTCTATTAACAATAGTTAATATGCAACACATTTCCAAATACGCAGACCACGGATTAAAAATCTTGCTTCCATGTATTTAACTTAACCTTACCATTTTTCCCATTTTAACAAAAGATGCTTTTCTTCCAACACATTACTTCTTCGCCTGTTTCTTGAATATTCTTCTCATGATTAATATTTGTCACCAACCCCCTTATAAAAGTAATGCTCCTTACTTTTCTTCTTAAAAATGTATTTTCAAATATCATCCCTGTCAACATCCAATATCGTAGCAGTTAATATGATGCTAACCAAATGTAATTATAGGACATACAAAGTTTATTTGCTCAATATACGGCACTAGACAGCACTAGAAATTTGCGTGCATATTTTTTTAATGTTTATTTATTTTTTTGAAAGAGAGAGAGAGCATGAGCAAGGGAGGGGCAGAGAGAGAGGGAGACCCAGAATCTGAAGCAGGCTCCGTGTGCTGAGCTGTCAGCACAGAGCCCTATGTGGGGCTCGAACTCACTAACCATGAGATCAGGACCTGAGCCAAAGTTGGACACAACCAACTGCGCTACCCAGGTGCCCCAAAATTTGCATGCATATTATTACAGCTTGTCCTGTTTCTGTGTGGCCATATACTCATGGATTTTTTTATGGACATATCATGTTCTAATTGACTGTGATCATTACTTTTCACGTGCAACTTATCACTACTGGGTTATTAGGATAATTCCAAACTCTGCTCCTATTTTCTTTTCAATACCACAATATTTTTAAAATTCTACTAACATTATGAAAACAAAAATACTATCTGGGTTATGCTGTTTCTTTCCATCCCAAGGTTTAGAACAAATTCCCTTTGAAGGAGCCCTGGTTTCTGTCACTGAAGAATAATACAGGGGTCCTTGGTGTTAGCCATGCCCATGAGACTCTCACTTGGACAATGTCTGGACTGATGGTGATGACACAGGTATCTTGACCTTTCTTGGTAACTGAGACTTTTTACACATGGCATCAGGTTTGTGCTCCCGCTTTAATTCCAACCATCCTAACTCTCACCTGTTTTAAAAATCACCTGTGCGTGCCTGGGTGGTTCAGTAGGTTTGGCATCCAACTCTTGATTTCAGCTCAGGTCATGATCCTAGGATTGTGGGGTTGAGCCCCACATCGGGCTCTGCACTGACTGTGGAGCCTGTTTAAGATTTTCTCTCTTTCTTCCTCTGTCCCTTTCCCCTGCTCTTGCTCTCTCTTCTTCTCTCTAAAGTAAAAATTAAGTTAAATTTTTAAAAAAAAGATTACCTTCTGGGGCACCTGGCTGGCTCAGTTAGGGGAGCATGAGACTCTTGACGTCCAGGTGGTGAGTTCCAGCCCCATGTTGGTTGTGGAGATTACGTAAATAAATAAAACTCTAAAAAAAAATCACCTTCCAGGGGCGACTGTGTGGCTCAGTCAGTTAAACACACAACTTCAGCTCATGTCATGATTCTGTGGTTCGTGAGTTCGAGCCCCACATCAGGGTCTGTGTTGACAGCTCAGAGCCTGGAGCCTACTTCAGATTCTGTGTCTCTGTATCTCTCTGCTCCTCCCCGCTCATGTTCGCTCGCTCGCGCTCTCTCTCTCTCTCAAAAATAAACATTTATAAATAAATAAATAAACCACCATATTGACCAAAGTGTTGGAAACTACAATTTCTTACTGTTGTTTATATAAATGTCATGTGTTTTCTTTTTTGTCCTTCAATTCAAAATGTGTGGCTTTTGCACCAGGTTTGGGTTGTTCTTGTCTGTATTTACTTGCATGAACACCAAAACATTAAAAGGAAATATGTTTTATTCTTATCCCAAAGGAAGTATTGAGAATTTGAGGGTATATGAGACTACTTTCATTTTAACAAAATAAATTTCCCTATTGATCTTTTCAGGGTATTCAAATTTAGCTTTGTATTTTCCTCTGATCATGAACACTAAGTATATGCAGATTAATATCAATCACAGATTCTGTATATACTTAGTGCTCATGATAAGAGGAAAAACAAAGCTAAATTTGAATATCCTGATAAGATCAGTACTGAAATTTATTTTATTAAACTAAAAACTATATTAAGAAATATACTCATAGAAAATGTACATTAACAAAATCTCTACTTATTCATACACAGACATGTTTGGTATGATTAGTTGCTTTGTGGAAAGAAAACATATTGAATGGTAGAAACAGACATGGCTCAGTCTACATCATGGAGATGCGGACATGAAAAAGAGGAAGAGAACATGTGGTCTGGCGATCTTGAGACTCAAAAAAGAAGGAAGAGAAGGGCTGAGGTTTAGAGTGTATTTGTGTAGAGCAAAGTCAATGGAATCATATGGGGAATATTTTGGCTCCAGGAGGAAGAGAATGTGTTTGGGCAAAGAACCTGAGTTTGTCTCAGACTTGGTAACCACTCTAAATAAGTCAGGGTATATTAAAGTAGGTTGTCTCATGCCGTTCCTATTGGCCACCACTGTTATATGTAACAGTTGGCAGGGGGGGGAGCGTGGAATATGAACTTTGAGTAGGAGTGGAGCTCACTCTCCAGGAAGCTTTCCCACATCGGCTTGGGTTGTTAGGCAGGCAGCAGCACAAACCACTCTGTCTGTCCCTTACCCACCACCAATAAGAGTTGGCCCACCTTGAAAGGGGGGAAATAATTTGGATAGGGATGAACAAGAGTCTAAAGTATATTACTGGGGTTTCTGGGTAGCTCAGTCGATTAAGTGTCCAACTCTTGATTTCAGCTCGGGTCATGATCTCGTGGTTCCTGAGATCGAGCCCCACATATGGCTCTGTGCTGACAGAGCTCTCTCTCTCTGCCCCTCCCCCGCTCATGCACACACGCTCTCTCTCTCAAAATAAACAAAGAAGATTTTGAGAAAAGTACATTCCTACAATAAACTGAAAACTAGTAGCAACCCTCATTCTAGAAATAGATACCTGAAATATTTATCCGAACTATTTTATTATATACCTTCTCTACTGAGGAATTAAATATGAAACTTGTAGGTACCATATCATTCAAGATGGACCTTTGTGCCCCAAGAAAAAATACTGCCCGATCAGAAAGCAACAAATTCCAAATACTAGCAGCACCACAATAATAATTAACTGTATGCATAAATCCAAAGCCAAGTTTCAGTGCACCTTGGCTAGCCAGGTACATCAAGGTACATCAAGAATCAGACCTTCTTTGAGAACGTGGCATGATAATTCACACTTTGCTTATTTAACTTCCTTACTACCTTCTTCTTTTGTTTTTGGTTTTGTTTTCGTTTTATTACATCAGGGACTGTATAGTCATATTCCACGGAATTTAGAACCACCTAAATCAGGTAATGGCATAAGATTTATATTTAATCTGGACTGTCTTTTTTTTTAATTTGATGTGTAACGTTGTGTAAGTTTAAGTTGTACAGCCTGTTACTTTGATACTTTTATTGAAATGGAAAAACCAAAGACCCAGTGCAAGCCAAGGGAGTGTAGGGACGTCCTCAACCAATCTTTTCAGTGTATGCCTTTGTCAACTAGTCTTCCCAGAAGGAGAAGCCAAGTCGGGGTTAGGCACGAGGGACAAACCTGTGATGGATAAAGAGGGACGGAGCAGAAAAAGGTAGGGAGTGCTTTCAGACGGTGGTGCAGAATGACACCTGCGAAAGAAAAGAGAGGGGGAAGGGATGGGAAGAGACTTCACCTACAGCACAGTTTTCTTAAAAATATATTTTTAAGTTTATTTGTTTTTGTGAGAGAGAGAATGAGCATGAACAGGGGAGGGGCAGAGAGAGGGGAGACCACGGATCCAAAGCTGCCTCTGCACTGACAGCAGAGAGCCGGATGCAGGACTCAGGCTCATGAACCGCGAGATCACAACCTGAGCCCAAGAGCCACCCAAGTGCCCCTGTACCAGAGTTTTGAGAACATTTCAACCAGGCGAATGGAGCATGACCTGATTAAGATTACTCGTTAACGGACTCTTGTGTAGCGGCTCCTGGGTGGCTCAGTCAGTTGAGTGTCCTACTTCGGCTCAGGTCATGACCTCATGGTTCCTGAGTTCAAGCCCCGCAGGCGTAGCGTCGGGGCTCTGTGCCGACAGCTCTGAGCCCTGGAGCCTGCTTCGGATTCTGTTTCCCTTTCTGTCTGCCCCTCCCCGCCGCTTGCACTCTGTCTCTCTCTCTCAAAAATAAATAAACATTAAAAACAAATTTAAAGGACTCTTGTGTTAAGCCCATACACATAGCCCATACCATGCTCAGTCTTGACTGAAAGCAGCCCAGGAGAAGCACGATCTCAGCATGAATGCAGGGGAGAAACCAAACTGGTGGCAGCTGGTGATGCCAATCAACTACACTCTCAGCAGCAGGTTCTCTTTTTTTTATTGTTTTATTGAAGTATAATTGACACACAATATTATATTAGTTTCAGGTGTACAGCATAGTGATTGACACTTGTATATATTGCAACATGATCACCACACTAAGTCTAGGTGCCATCTGTCACCATCGGAAGTTACAAAACGTTTATCTGGTGATGTGAACTTTCCAGATTTTCTTTCTCAACAACTTTCAAATTTGCAATTCAATATTATTGACTAGAGTTATCGCACCGCACATCACATCCCCATGACTTACTTATTTTATAACTTGATCCCCTTCAACCATTTCACCCATCCTCCCCTCTGGCAACCACCGGTCTAGTCTCTGGTTCTCTGAGTTCACATCTTTAGATTCCACATCTAAGTGAGACCATGCAAGATTTGTCTTTCTGTGCCCGTCTTATTTCACTTAGCATAATGTCCTCTAGGTTCATCCCTGTCATTGCAAATGATCAGGACTTCATTCTTTTTGTGGCTGAATAACATTCCAGTGTGTGTGTGTGTGTGTGTGTGTGTGTGTGTGTGTGTGTGTGTGTGTGACATTTTCTTTATCCATTTATCCACTGATGGACCTTTAGCAAGTTTCCATATCTTGGCTATTATGAACAACATGCAAAGAACATGAGCGTGCAGATATCTCTTTGAGATACTGATTTCATTTCATCGCCTTTGGATATATATCCAGAAGTGGGATTGCTGGATCATGTGATAGTTCTATATTTAGTTTTTTGAAGACCCTTTATACGGCTTTCCATAATGGCTGTACCAATTTACATTCCCACGAGCGGTGCACCAAGATCTCCTTTTCTCCCAACCTTAACCAATGTTTGTTATCTCTTGTCTTTTGGTAACAGCCATCCTAACAGCTATGAGGTGATGTCTCATTGTGGTTTTTCTTGGCACTCCCCTGACCGTTAGTGACGCTGAGCACCTTTTCACATACCTGCCATTCATATACCTGTTTGTCATGTCTTCTTTGGAAAAATGTCTAGTCGGTCTTCCGCCCATTTTCTAATCAGGTTATTTTGATTTTTGAGTTGTATGAGTTCCTCCTATATTTTGGATATTAACCCTTTATCAGATAGATGGCTTGCAAATACTTTCCCACATTCCATAAGTTGCCTTTTCATTTTATTGATCGTTTCCTTTGCTGTGCCTTTTAGTTTGCCTTGTAGTTTGATGCAGTCCCACTTGTTGATTTTTGCTTTTGTTGCTTGTACTTTTGATGTCATATCCAAAAAAAACATTGCCAAGACCAGTGTCAAGGGGCTTTTTCCCTATGTTTTCATCCAGAGGTTTTATGCTTTCATGTCTGCCATTTGAGTCCTTAATCCATTTTGAGTTCATTTTTGTGAGTGACGTAAGATGGAGGAGGGGGGTCCAGTTTCATTCCTTTGCATACGCATATCCAATTTCCCCAACACCATTTATTGAAGACACTGTCCTTTCTCCATTGAGTATTCTCAGCTCCCTCGTCAAATATGAGCAGGCTATGTATATGTGGGCTTATTTCAGGGCCCTCAATTCTGTATCATTGTCTACACCTGAGGCATGGGCCAGTATGACTCCTGCAGGGGCCCTAGGCAGGTGTCACCAGTGGCAGGATCAAGAGCAAAGAGAAATATAGCCATATGTCCAGAGGGATGGGGCAGTTTCTGGGGCCGTAGCTGGGACCCCACTTGGTGATTCAAAATCCTGAGTATGGGCCTGCCTTCTCGAAACAACCCTCTTTGGTCTTGGGCACTGCTGGCATTTTGCAGTCTCCTACCAGGAGCCCAAAGCTCCCGCAGAGGCACTTTTGTCCAATATGGCTGCCAAATTATTGTTGTTGGGCAGGTACACGGACAGGGGCCTCCTATCCTGCCATCTTGCTCATGTCACTCCCTGCAAAATATTATTTGTTAAAAATTTGATTTCCCCTTTTAAAATTATTTGATGTGTGTGTGTGTGTGTGTATGTGTGTGCCTTGCTGCCTGATTTAACGTCTTTCAGACTCCACTCAAAGAAATCCCTCCAGGACATGTTTATAAGCGATTCTACCAAAATTAAAACAAGCATTCTTTATTAGTGAAACCAAGAACATGTTCCTTAACTATTCTACAACTTCTAAAACAACTAAAGCTTGCATGTGTCAGAAAACAGAAACCTCTACAGACTAGCATCATCTAAAGCAAATCTTAAAAGATGAGGGTAGGGCAACATATGGGTAATGAACCATGTAGCACTTGCTTGGAGAGGCACCCAGTTTGAAAAGAGCATTGTCAGGCTGACGGAAGCATTTGTCTCAGTAAATATTCTTCTTCATCCCTAAAGCACTCAACCATGAGAAGGTAAGCACAGACAGCAGTCGAACAGTCTCTAATGAATACTTGTAACACACGAGCCAAAAAATCCTTGATCTATATGCCCTCTGTGAAAAATACCAAGAGAAGAGATGGGGTTAAAAATGAGGAAGGGGCTTTCACTTCCAACTGTGATGGACCAGCTTGTAGCAAAATGAACCCCTCAGCAAGAAAATCTTTAAAAGATGAATGAAATACAGAAAACATCAGGTCAGGGGCACCTGGGTGGCTCAGATAATTGGGCATCCGACTTTGGCTCAGGTCAGGATCTTGCTGTTCGTGGCTTTGAGCCCAGCATCAGGCTCTGTGCTGACAGCTCGGAGCCTGGAGCCTGCTTCAGACTCTGTGTCTCACTCTCTCTCTGCCCCTCCCCCACTCTCACTCTGTCTGTGTCTCTCTCTCTCTCTCTCTCTCTCTCTCTCTCTCTCTCTCCCTCTCAAAAATAAATAAACATTAAAAGAAAAGAAAAGAAAAGAAAAGAAAAGAAAAGAAAAGAAAAGAAAAGAAAAGAAAAGAAAAGAAAACATCAGGTCAATGGTATTAGAGAGTTATTAAGGCAGCCATGACTCAAAGAGCCAAGTTGCTGGAAAGACAAAAAGCCCAGAAAAGTGAACTCGGCATTCTGGGCCCCTTTCCCTTTAGGTACTTGATAATTCCTACGATACCCAGGGCAAAAGGATTTTCAAAAATCCAAAGTAAAGAGGGAACATGCCCTAATTTATTTAATGAGGCCAACCAAAGTTTCATATTAAAACCTGAAAAGGACATTGCAAGAAAAGTAAATTACAGATTAATATCTACTTGTGAACATAGTTGTAAAGTTGATTTCAATATAATTCATAAATACATAAAAAAGATAATACATCATAATCCATTTGAATTTATTCCAGAAATGCACCATTGCTCCCACATTAGAAAAACCAAACAGCAAAAAGAAGAAAGAAAAACCAAACTACTCACCATTCTAGAAAAAGAAAAGGAATGAAAAAAATAAGAATAAAAGACCTTCTAACAAGGTACCAGAAAAGCACTTGAGAAAATTCATTATAAAAATATTAGCAAAGTAGACATAGAAGAATCTGACTTTAGTTTAATATTGAGGGTCTACCAAAATACCTACAGCAAACATCACACTTAATGGTAACATATGGAAGCTTTACCTCCCAAGGCCAGGAACATAACAAAGTCCACTCTATCATCACTTCTATCCAACATTACACGTTAGGTCTTTGGCTATGCACCCATGTAAGTAAAAGAACTCCCAAAGCATACAGATTGCAAAAGTAAATATACCTGTGATTAGTAACAGACAACACAGTTATTCATGTGACACATCCAAAAATATTCCACAGAAAAACTACTAAAATGGATCTAGCAGGGGCACCTGGGTGGCTCAGATTTAAGCATCCAACTTCAGCTCAGGTCATGATCTCGCAGTTCATAAATTCGAGACCTACATCCGCTCTATGCTGACGGCTCAGAGACTGGGGCCTGCTTCGGATTCTGTGTCTCCCTCTTTCTGTCCCTCCCCTGCTTGCACTCTGTCTCTGTCTCTGTCTCTCTCTCTCTCTCTCTAAAATAATAAACATTAATAAATAAATAAATAATAAATAAATAAATAATAAAATGAATCTAGCAAAATTGCTCGATAAAGTCAGGATGAAAGTTTCATCGTTATCTACCAGAAAGAAGTAGAAAATGAGTTTTTTTATTCAAAAAAATAAGAAAATAATAAAAATAAAAATAATAAAATAAATGATCCTTATAAAAGCATAAAGAATATTCAGGGTTGACTCTAACAGAATATGTACAATACTTCGTCACAGAAAACTAAAGACAATATTGAGGGAAAATGTAAAAGATCTAAACAAACAGAGGACATATGTCTATGAAGTGCAAGACACAATACTGTAGAGGTAACTCCTTCTAAAGAGATATATGCATTCAATACAATCCAAATGAAAAGCTCGGCTGTGTTTTTATATTGTGGAAATTGAAAAACTGATACTAAAATGTATATGTAAATTTAAAAGTCCACAAATACCTACACAATTTTGAAAATAAATGAATTTAAAGAATTCACATCGCTAGGTATTAAGACTTACTATAAAGTCTTAATGTGACATAACACAGGGACAGAAGTGTGGCAAAACACAGGACAGAAAAATATTCTGGTTAAACAGAATGGAGTTCAAAAGCATAGCTACATAAATATGTGCATGTGCATTTTTAAAAAGGGGACACTCCAGTGAGGTATAAAAAAGAATCGTCCTTCCAGTAAAACTTCACTGTGGAAAAAATCATTCCAGAGTCTTGACCCTTCCTCATATAATACACAAAAGCATTCCAGAAATTTTGAAGGTGTAAATAGTAAAGGCAAAATAATAAAACTTTTATAATAAAACAAAGGAGAAAATACTAATGAGCTTGGGACAACAAAGAGAATCAGAGAAAACAGTCCCAAAAATAAATGCCACAAATTACTCTCATCTATATATGTGAGCATGTGTATATAGACTACACAAAAAAGACAATACTATAGAAAAAATGAACATACATTTTAACCCCCCCAAAAAGATATCAAAATGGCAAATAAACCAACAAAGAGGTTAAAATCTCATCAGTTCATCAAGAACATACAAATGAAAATTACAACCACAACAATATATAAAAAATACTGACATTCCTAAAGTGTTAGCAAGAATGTAAACAATAGGAAATATCACGCACTGCTGGTGGGAGTGTTAATTGGCATAACCACACTGAGAAACCCTTTGACACTATTAATAAATGAAAACTAATCTGTGTGTACTCTCAAACTAAACAAATGAGTAAATATATACATTTGTGAGTCATGTTTCTCCCTATAGAATAAGTGAGAAACACACAACGAATGAGGGAAGTCAAAGAATAATCTTCAATGATTAGACTGGAATTAGAAGTAAGAGAAAAATATGATTTCACTAGTTTCTCCTAAGGGGCTCATAGCCAACAACACCCCAGGAGAACTAGATCCCAGGCCTGGGTTTCTAAATGCCATTCCCCTCTCAAAGGAAATAGGATTCCCTGGGGAGATTGTGGGGTAGCGATCAGACAAGACTGGAACATTTCCAAGCAAGTATCACGAACAGATGCTAAATTTAAATCGGGGAAAAGGTTTGAAGAAAAGAAGGATATTTACACAGCCCTTGAGTATTTTCCCATATCTTTTAGCAAATTACAAAATAAAATTAAACTCATAATGGTGAATAT
The DNA here is from genome assembly GCF_014898765.1 of Herpailurus yagouaroundi. Lineage (NCBI taxonomy): Eukaryota > Metazoa > Chordata > Mammalia > Carnivora > Felidae > Herpailurus > Herpailurus yagouaroundi. The sequence goes on along the minus strand of NW_024412421.1, from coordinate 26,470,903 downwards.
AGACAACAACTAAACTAAGTAATCAAAATTCACCAAAAAAAAAAAAAAAAAAAAGGCAAACATCAACAGAGTCATATGTGCTCCCAGACATAATGGCTTGAGAAGGACACATCACTGCATGTAACCAAAACGCATAACCGTGATTCATTAATGAGGAAACATCAGAAAAATCCAAATCAAGGAACATTCTATAAAATATTGGCCTGTATCAATCAAAAAGAATGAAATCTTGCCATTTGCAACTATGTGGATGGAACTAGAGGGTATTGTGCTAGGCAAAATTAGTCAGTCAGAGAAAGACAAATATCATATGACTTCACTCATTTGAGGACTTTAAGACACAGAACAGATGAGCACAAGGGAAGGGAAGCAAAAATAATATAAAAACAGGGAGGAGGACCAAACATAAGAGACTCTTAAATATGGAGAACAATGAGAGGGTTACTGCAGGGGTTGTGGAAGGGGGGATGGGCTAAATGGGTAAGGGGCACTAGGGAATCTACTCCTGAAATCATTGTTGCACTATATGCTAACTAACATGGATGTAAATTTTAAAAAATAATAAATTAGGGGTGCCTGGGTGGCTCAGTCAGTTGAGCATCCGACATCAGCTCAGGTCACGACCTCTCAGTTCTTGAGTTCAAGACCCGCGTCGGGCTCTGTGCTGACAGCTCGGAGCCTGGAGCCTGGAGACTGCTTCGGATTCTGTGTCTCCCTCTCTCTCTGCCCCTCCCCCACTCATTCATTTTCTCTCTCTCTCTCTCTCTCTCTCTCTCTCTCTCTCTCTCTCTCTGGAAAAAATAAACATTAAAAAAATTTTTTAATAAATTAAATTTAAAAATAAAAAATAAAAATATATATATATATATATATATCTGGCCTGTGTCTTTTCATAGAAGACCAAGGAAGGCTAAGGAATTCCTTGATTCAAGGAGTCTAGAGGAGCGCCTGGGTGGCTCAGTTGGTTAAGGATCTGACTTCAGCTCAGGTCATAATCTTGCAGTTCATGGGTTCAAGCCCTGTGTCAGGCTATGTGCTGACAGCTCAGAGCCTGTAGCCTGCATCAGATTCTGGGTCTCCCTCTCTCTGTGCCTCTCCTCTGGTGGTGCTCTGTCTCTTTCTCTCTCTCAAAAATAAATAAAATCATTACAAATGTTTAAAAATTAAAAAAAAAAAAAAGGAGTCTAGAGACATGACAACAAGATGCAGTGCGGGTCCTGAACTAGATCCTTTACTGTAAAATCACAGTTAAGGAGGATGTTATTGGAGCAATTGATACACTTGGAATATGACATAAAGAATAAGCAATAGTATTCTTTGATGTTAAATTCCCTGAATTTAATATCTCTACTGTTGTTATGTCAATAAATATCCTTGTCATATTATAATGTGATATAATAATATATAATTATGTAACAGTGTTAATAATAATGATATTAATACAGAAGTATTAAGAGGCAAAGGTCCTGGTGCAAGCAGCCTACTCCCAAACAGTTTAAAAAATATCATGTATATAACGTGTTGATAATACAGATAAATTGGTAGGAAGATATCTATCATAGATAGATAACAAAAAATAGTTAAGAAATATCTTTCAGGGCACCTGGGTGGCTCAGTCAGTTAAGTGTCCAACTTTGGCTCAGGTCATGATCTCACAGTTCATAAGTTCAAGTCCCACATGGGGCTAACTGCTGTCAGCACAGATCCCACTTTGGATCCTCTGTCCCCCTCTCTCTCTCTGCCCCTCCACCAATTGTTCTCTCCCTCCCTCCCTCCCTCCCTCTCTCTCTCTTTCTGTCTCAAAAAGAAACAGTAAAAAAAAAAGGAAATATCTTTCATTTCAATTAGTCTTTTCTCTGACAGTTTACTTCTTCCGTTATCTAATTTTAATTATCTTGTTTGTTTTTCTGACTTTCTTTAAGGACTTTTATTAAATTTTCATTCAAATCTATTCCCTCTTGTATTGAGGAGGGCACCTTTTGGGATGAGCACTGGGTGTTGTATGGAAACCAATTTGACAATAAATTTCATATATAAAAATAAAAAATAAAAAAAATAAATTTCAAAAAAAAAAAAAATCTATTCCCTCTTGGCACCATAGTCCAATCTCTTACTTCCATTTCTTTCCTGAATTCAGCCAATTTTGGTGACATTTCTTCCTGGGTTTTGTCCATTTTTGTTCTTAGTTTTTTTCTTTTTAATGTTTATTTATTTTTGAGAGAGTGAGAGACAGAGCATAAGCAGGGGCGGGACAGAGAGAGACACACACAGAATCCAAAGCAGGCTTCAGGCTCTAAGCTGACAGCAAAGAACCCGACCCAGCCTCGAACCCACCAACTGCAAGATCATGACCTGAACCGAAGTCAGATGCTTAACTGACTGAGCCACCCAGGAGCCCCTGTTCCTAGTTCTTCAATATCTGATTTTAGGGATTTTCCTTTTAAATTCTCTGTATGTTATTTTGGATTGTTACATACCACTTTATTCTGCTTTACTGGGAAGTTTTATCCACTAAAGTGTGTTGATTCTTAATTTCTATTTTCCCCCTCTCATTTGTTTTGAATGAATTTGGTCTCACTTTCCCTTTGGAGAGACATTTTATGTGAAAAGTTCCTAGAGGAGTCCCTCCACCGTCAGTGGAATGAGTTACACTGTCTCTAATGATTGATATGTCTTCAGTGATCACGACTGGGGAATGGTTGACATATCTTTTGAGCTTGGGTAAATTTCCCCATTTACCCATATGTCTCACTTATCTGTAGTACACAGTGAGGAAGTCAAGATACTATTCTTAACCATAGTAATTTTTAAAATATGTATTAAAGAATTGACATGAAAGAATGCAAAATAAAATACAGACCTTAAAACACTAGAAAATACAGGGCGCCTGGGTAGCTCAGTCAGTTAACCACCGGATTTCAGCTCAGGTCATGATCTCACGGTCCATGAATTCAAGCCCCATGTCGGGCTCTGGGCTGACAGCCCAGAGTCTGGAGCCTGCTTTGGGTTCTGTGTCTCCCTCTCTCTCTGCCTCTCCCTGGCATGTGCTCTGTTTCTTTCTGTCTCTCAAAAATAAATAAATGCTTAAAAAAAAATTTTTTAATACTAGAAAATACAATATAGAAGGCAAGCTGTTTCATCTAACATTTGCACCACATGTTACCCCTTTATTTTTGTTGGATCACAGTCTTGAGTGAATTCCTGAGACTAAGCACACGATACATTCATTTTTCTAAGTAATTACATGTCTTAATATTGTCTATATATTTTTTGAAGTTTTTATTTATTTTTGAGACAGGTGGGGGAGGAGCAGAGAGAGAAGGAGAGAGAGAATCCCAACCGGGCTCCACACTGTCAGCACAGAGCCCGATGTGGGGCTCAAACTCAAAAACTGTGAGATCATGACCTGAGCTGAAATCAAGAGTCGGACGCGTAACAGACGGGGCCACCCAGGCGCCCCAATATTGTCTGTATTCTATGAGGCATTTTGCCTATTTGATTCTGGAATTGAAGGTTGAAAATGATTTTTTCAGGAACATAACAGAACGACTCGGCTGTTTTGTACCGTCTTGTTTTTGTGGGTGAGATTTTTATACCACTGTAATTCCCTTCCCTCTTTGAGGTGACCTTTTTTTTCTCCTCCCTAGAAACTTTTGTGTGGGCTTCTATTTAATCAACCAAATGCTTGAAAGTAAGGGGTTTTTTTCCTATTCCTTTTTTTGGGGGAACTTGCTGCCCATATACAGCCTGAAGACCTAAGTCCTTCAGCTCTTAGTGAGGACTTGGCATGCTTGCTTTGGTAACTTCTCTTCCTCTCTTCCCCATTTCCTAGAGCAACCATTACTTGTGGACAGGAATTCCTAGAATATATGACTATAGTAATACTTGAAGAGAAAAGAGGTAGATGTTATTCTCACAAAATATTTAGAAATGGTTTCCATTTAGAGTAGACTTAATCGAATAAAAATAATTATAAAAGTGGTAGAGATTAAAGTTTATATAAGAGGAGTTCAGAGAGTGACAGGTCTTGTGCCAAACTTCAGAAATATAGTAAAACTGAGAATCCAGCTGAAGGGAAGATGGTATTGAGAATCACCTCTGATCACGTGAAATTTGTTTCCTTAGCTTTTCCAGTTTTTAGATTGCCAAATGTTGCTTTAAAAACCTCAACTCTCTGAGGTACCCAAATGCAAAGATACCAGATATAATAGAGGTCCTTTTTAATCTCCAGTCCCTCCCGTTTTCAACAAATGCTTAACAATAACTGGAGGTTTGTAACATTAATCAGTTAACATGATTCACGACCTATGATAATTCACATTTTCGCTGTATAGTCGCTTGGACAAATCAAAATGTCCTTTATTAGTTGGGCTCCCATTTACATAATTTTTCCTTCCCATGGGATGTTGGCAGTGTGAACAATTATCACAAGAATAAAAGACTATTTATTCTCTTACTAGAAATCAAAGGCTGCTTAAATTTCAAAAGGCTTTAATTTACATGAAGAACTCAATATTATACACGATTTCATGTGGAAATATCTCAATTTAGTAGAAAGTCAAGCACAAAGCCTGGAACCTGGCACAGTACCTGGAAAGGGTGCCCAGTAATTGTAAAGAAGTAATGCATTAAGAAAGAAAGCACTTCCCTGCTCAAAAGTCTCTAATGGTCTCTGATCTCTAATGGCCTCTTTGAAACCAAAGTCCTTACAATGGTGTACAAGGTTCCACATGATCCGGTCCTCTCCCTCTGTCTCATTTCTCAGTATGACCACTTCATTTGTGTAATCTGAGGTACTCACACTGACCTCCCTGATGTTTCCAGAACATTCTAGGTGCGCTTGGGGTGTTGCCTTTGTTCTTCCCAAACCCTGGGTTTTCTTCACCCCGACACCTGCACAGCTGTTTTGTTTTCCCCTCTTCTATTATGTCTTTGCTCAGCTTCTCAGTGAAAACTTCCTTCACTGCCTTCTCTGTATTTTCCACCTTGCATGCATGCATACTTCCCTGCTGATTTTGCTTTCACCCTTATCATCACTTAATGCATTCTAATTTTGTTTTTTCATCCTGTGTATTATTTGTATCCCACCACCAGATCACCCGTGGGTACTGCTGGAATATAAACTCCAAGAAAGCAATAATTTCATCCTGTGTTATTCGCTCAGATCCCAAGACTGTGCTCAACACGTAATTGCTAAGTGAGTGAGAGAATTAATAAGTAAAAGAATAAATGAATGAATGACAACTCGTGAGCGAGGCTGGAGAGTTAGAGACAGGCCAGATGATCCAGGGGTCATAAGTCAGCGTATGGGATTTCGATCTCGTCCTACATGCAATGGCAAGGTTTTAACTGGGGAATGTCAATGGTCTAATTTACATTATAAATTTATAATGTATAACAAGAGTGATAACTGGAGAAAACAGAGAGGAAGCAGTAACCCAAAGTTGTCGGTGGCTCCAGTCAGAATGACGGCCATGAAGCTAGAACAAGATGGGATATGGTTGAACTGGTGTGGTGTCATGGATGCTAGCTGGAGAGATCACATGAAGGATGAGGAAATCATTACAGAGGTTCCCTGGAGTTAGAGGGAGTATAGACTAAAGAAGTCTCATTGCACTGAATGACATGGGAGTCCCTGCTAACCTCAGCAGAGAGGGAGAAACAGTAAGCCTGCTCACAGAAGACAGGGTCTCAGGAAGCCAACCTGACGACACATGGGAAATCAATAATGTGGATAACTTGGCTTTGACAAGAGATGGCAATGGTTTTTAAATCAAAGATATATCGATCTCACGTGGAAGGTGGGGAGAAACGGCTGGCATACCAAAGCCTGTTCCCTTCCTATGCCATCTTACAAACAACCCTCAGTCCAATTCCACTCTTAATTCTCAGCGAAATGCCCTTGAGAAACAGGAAGTAGGTTAACCTTCCCTAAGTAACTCATTCTACTGTTTAACCCTAGCTTTACAAACTAATGCCCTTAAATCCTAGGTAAATCCTCCATACTGCAGGCTATTTTAGGACCATAATCTCTTCACCCTGCGTGATCAAACCAACTATCTCTTCAAATACAGTCAAGTTTTGTTCTGCCTTTTCAGTACATTGAATATAAAAGTTGAAATAAGAGTCTGAAAGGGTAATTGTATACAGTTATATTTCTTTATCATTAACTTTGAAAGTCACATAAACCATAATTCGCTATGTCTTTGCAAATGTTATCTTGTATTGCTTATAATCTCCTAATTGTTGTGTTGTTCAGATACTCTTCCTGTAAATTCTCTGAATCTGACAACTATTTGAAAGTTAGTCTCAGGTATACTTTCTTATAAGCTCCAACCATCTCCTTGAGCTTTGTTTGATGTTACTTATGGTTTTTCAGAAAATGAAATAAGAAAATCTGCAATAAGCAATGACAAAAGTGGTCTGAGATCACTGACCAGTCTACTCTCATATTTTACTTTCCTCACCCGTATTTTTTTTAATTTTTGATGTTTATTCATTTATGAAAGACAGAGAGAGAGCACAAGCAGGGGTGGGGTGAAGAGAGAGGGGGGTTAAACAGAATCTGAAGCAGGCTCCAGGCTCTGAGCTGTCAGCACAGAGCCCGACGCGGGGCTCGAACTCACGAACCGTGAGATCATGACCTGAGCTGAAGTCGGACGCTCAACCGACTGAGCCACTCAGGCATCTCTGCTCATCCATATCTTATACCACGTTTGTTACTTTCAGATTCTGCCATGTTAGGAAGCTCAACACAAATTAATTTGCCTCCCAATTAGAAGGCTCAATGTTGTAAAAGGAAGATATTTTTCAACACCCATAACACTTAAATTGTTAGAATCAAATAAGAATAGTACATGTCCTCTATCCTATTCATTCCTGTGCGTGGCACAGATTAGGTACCTAATAAATATGTGCCGAGTGAATAAATGAGTAAATGAGTGCATTTCACATTTTGGCAGAATGTGTGATGGTCTAAGCATTCTGATATTGAAAGGGAATGGAAACTACTCTGTGCATTTAGAGGTGCGTCATATGTTGATGTCAGTGTTATCCAATGGAAATTTCTAAGATGATGGAAAAGTCCTTCACTGTGTTGTTCAGTACGGTTTTCATTAGCCACATATAGCTACCGAGCATTTGAAATGTGGCTTCTGCACCTGAGGAACTGAACTTCCACTATTTTTTTTTTAAATTTTAACTAACTTACATTTAAATAGCCACCTATGGCTACAATAGAAGACGGTGCAGCTTTACATAAATGGGTACACATTCGGTCCAGATAAAGGACTCTTGTCCCTTTAAAAACGAAAAGCGTTTCCTGACATGCCCCACACAACGTTAAAAATGAAAATAAACTAATTCAAACACCAGTTTTGGAGGCTTATACCAGTTTTAAACGTCAGGGTCAAAGAGTCAAGTTAGCTGGAGAAACACAGCCTGTGACACGTCTCCACCTCAGTGGTTCGTAATGGACTTCAGGGTTTACCATGCTGGCAAGGGAATGTCTCTACAAGGCCTAGAGCTGAATTTTATTAGCCTCCGTGTATCCAACTCCTAGTAGCGTGCCTGGCACAGAGTAGGCATTTTAGTATCCAGCGAATGCATATACAAAAATGCGTGGATGCCGTTTTTTCCATTTAGGTACAAGTAGGTATGTGTAGCATGACAGTCAAATATCACACATACATAGACTAATCCGTAATTAGGGTGACCACATATGCGGGTTTAACCGGGGCACTGCAAGCTTAAACTTACAGTCCCAATGTCCCCGTCTGGGTTGTTAGCCCCTTTGATTCTCAAAACTATCACTGTTTGGACCCTATCAGATTCGCCACTGTTCATCAACAATCCCAAGCTGTGTTTGTTTGGATTGCAACATTTTGGAATAACCCATGTATTATGATGATTATTAGGATGATGATTAAACTCTCTGATCGTTGTAAATGTACGTTACAGGTATTTGATTAACCACAGTATGTTCTTATTAAGTAAGAAATAACAATAATATTGAAATACAAAAGCCACTTGGTTTCTGTAAAAATCAAATATATTGGCTTAAGTCATAATTAAAAAGGAATTATGTACAAAATTAAGACAGGATGATGAAATGAAACCATCGCTGCTGCTCCCCCCCCCCTACGTCACTCGAGCGAGTTGAGAGCCCACTTAAAAACCAGGAACTGTGTGCACACTCTCGAGGATGCCCCTACACCTGGCCACGCCCAAGTTTCGGTGGATCAGACCCAAATTAGAATTCCTGTGTTGAACATTGTTCAAGCTAATTTGAAATGTAATTGCACAATCACATCAATATAGTCAAAGAAGTGTGGTTTTTACAGACAAGGTATAATCATTTTCTAATTACCAATTAAGAACTCTCCACAGTTTATTAGAAAATAAAAGCTTAGAATAGCTTGGTGAATTACAGTATGTGAATTAGCCCAGCTGCCCTCTGGAGCTCCTGAGGTGACAGAAATACAAATGATTCACTGAGAAACCCTGGCTCTAACGTGTATCCTGAAACCCAGATTCATGCCCCCATGCTTTATATCTTCTCATCCTCACTACGAGCTGATGTAACCCAAGTGCCAGGGGAGAAGGATATCGACTCCAGGGACTCTGAGCCGTTGCTTTCAACTGCCAGTGAAAGATCAAGCTTTGTAAATACCACTGACTTAAACATGGCTCATTTGTACAATGAGGTTTACAGTAGAGCTGAAGAGTTCTTGAGTAGCCCATTTAAGTCGTCGCCTATATTAATGTAGTACGTGGACACTGGATGAGCCATCAGAACACCTGGGTTCTAGCACAGCTCGCAGTGAACCCCAGGTTTCTTATGTACAAAATCAAAATTACCCCACAATTATAAGGTCAAATGAAATAAAGTATGTGCCAGTGCTCTATCTACGTACATGTAACTAAATATTTTAAGGAATCCTTTGAGTAGGATTACCTTATAATGAAAGAAGTCCTTTGTCTACAAATCAGAATGCTCAGTAGATTGGTAAGTATCTACTGAGAACAAGGTGGGTCTCTGTTTCCTTAGGCCTGAAAAGCTCTGTAAGAGAACTATCTCTGCCTTCAGAGTTTTCTACCTAGCCCTCTAACCTGCCACCTCTAAGACTTTCAAAACCTGCCCTAAAAAATATTGCTGGGGGCTGCCTGGGTGGCTCAGTCAGTTAAGCAGCCAACTCTTGATTTTGGCTTAGGTCAGGATCTCTCGATTCATGAGTTCAAGTCCCGCACATTAGTGCGGAGCCTGCTTGGGATTCTCTCCCCCCGCCTCTCTGCCCCTCCCCTGGTCGTGCTCAGTCTCTCTCTCTCAAAATAAATAAACTTTTTAAAAATTAAAAAAAAGAATATGGTTGGAAAGACCAGCTTTATGTTTTCTCTCAAATTGGGTTTTTATTCCCTACGCACCTCAAGAGTGCAGGACATTTCACTCTACGTCTGCAAATATTTTGACCAAGGGCCCTAGCTTCCATTACACATCAAAACCAGCTCAAAATCGCCACAAAAAAAAAAAAAAAAATCCCTGCTATTGGTGTTGTTACATTGGCCCTACATGACCAAGAAAAGCTTTGCTCGTTGCTCTTTTCCTCCAAAATACCATTTCTGCCTGTACAAGCTCCCAGCTCACACCCAGAATCAGGAAATGCCTCTCTAACAAATTAAAGAGGAAAAAAGGCAGAGATCACTACCTCACCTCTGATATGTTCTCTCCTCCCATAAATTGTGGTTCATGTAATCCCTGTGCCTCCACAGCTCTCTGATATCTTCACAATATTTTTTATGAGGATTTTTTTTTTTTTTTTTTTTTTTTTTGCAATAGGCATACTTGCCTGCTGTGCCCTATTTTATCACTCCTGGAAGTGAAAGTCATGTCAACCTCTTTTAATTCTGCTCTAATATATTTTGTACATATTATTTAAGTAAGTTTAAAATTAAGCCTTGGTTTTATTTAAACTTGGGAATCCAATTTTCTAATAAGTGGCATAGTTAGCCTTGAGTCCTGATTGATGGTTTTTCAGAAAATTTTATTATTTCAGCATATTCCCTATTCCAGAGAATTTATACCAGCAGTGTTTGATTTTGTTCTTATACCATAGAGAATGGCCACTCATGGGATCACCTAAAAGGTTCTTTTTGATATTGTCTTAGAGAAGATATTAATCATAGAATTATCTTAAGATTATGATACCTATTCCACAGAAATGAAAATAAAGTTGAACATATTATTTATGCATTATTAAATATTGTGTAGTAATTCCCTCCACGTATCTAATAAAGAAGAATACGCACAGAGAGGTAAAGCAAATTGTTAAAGAGCATGGCATTACCAGGTAGAAATGTTAAAAAATAAAATTAACCCAGATTTCAAGGATTGTCCCTCTTAGACATCTGGCTCCTACCTTTATTATGATTCAGTAAATGCTCCCCCTCCCCCAGTATTAATGGTTCAATCCTTCTAGCATGGATAAGTGAAGTGTTTTTGTCCAGCACCTTCCAACTGTTCATTCCAAAGCTCCATGTGTGATCAGCAAAAAGAAAGGGTAAGAGAGAAGCGTGGGCCTGAACTCTGTAACAAGTCGATTTGCTACCTGGTAAGATCCCGAAACAGCAAGAACTCTATTAAAGGTGCTAACTAACGTATTTGCCACCAATTGAGAACAATTAAAAATTTACCAATTCATAAAGAGTTACTTACGAAAAGAATCCCTCCTCTTTAATGTTGGGAGTATATTTGAAGAATCCATAAATGAATCACTGTCAGATGCCCCACGGGCAGGTACACAAAAGGAACCTCAAACAGCTCCAGACACAGAGGTAACCAAGGGCACCACTTGAACAGCCTCAAGTGCTGTGCTCAGTACAACTATTTATTTAATGAGATAAAATAAATTTCAGGTCATGATAAAAAAATAATACTCTTCACTTTGAATTATGTAGGAAATTGCTTGTGGAAATAGCACAAAAGGAAAAGCAGATAACACAGGTTTTAATTCTAGCTTTGTCAATAGCTAACTGTGTGAAGGTTAGCGAGTCTGGATTTTTTTTTTTAAGTCTATATTTACTTGTCGGTAGAGTAGGAATAACGTACGCATTCCCTATTTACTGTATGACACCCAAATGAGCGCAAACCTGAAACAATTTGTGACCTACATATCGCTATCCACAAGTAACATGAGAACATAAGAGAAATTTGTTAGTTTTGTAGAACGGTAGACCTGTCCAAGACAAAGTCACTTTCACTTCATATTTCCGCATCTACTACAAATATTCAAGTAGGAATAAAATTAAATGGAATACAGAGATTTTTAACGGGGTTGGTCACACTTTTCCTGGCAGATTAGGGCGAGTTCACTTGACCAACACCGGGATTTAACTATCTCACTAATGGCAAAATAACTCATTCTCAGGCAATGCTAGATCAACTATGTTTAAATATGTTCACATCAAGAGTGATGTGGGGGCGCCTGGGTGGCTCAGGCAGTTTAGTTTCAGACTTCAGCTCAGGTCATGATCTCATGGTTCTGAGTTCAAGCCCCACGTCCAGCTCTCTGCTGTCAGCATGGAGCCTGCTTCAGACCCTCTGTCCCCCTCTCTCTCTCTACCCCTCCTCCACCTTTCATTCTGTCTCTCTCTCCCTTTATCTCTCTCAAAATAAATAAACTTTTAAAAAAGAGTAACATGGTTGCTTTAAGGTGTCTGCCTCAAGTCCTTATAAAAACCAAAGTTAGTCTTCGTTGGAGTAACGACAGCAAGGAAGAAAGTAATATTGACAAGATAAAAGAGGTGAGGTATTTGTCAGCTAAAACAAGGGGCTGTTTCAGTGCAAGGTTGTGAATAGCAAAGTAGAACAATAAAGGTGAGACTTGGAAAAAAAACAATGCATCAGTAATAGACCAGGGGTTTAGGTGAGACTTATGTGGTTTTACTATTAGCTCCTGCTAACAACTAGCATGAATTACTTTAGGGCAGAGTTCAAAACATAAAAACCTGGTCCATTCTTCCCTCTAAGAGGATTATTGACATTTTCCTGGAAATCTTGCCTGTTCCTATCACACTAGCTAGTCTGTCTTTGGAGTCTCAGGCCCAGAAACGAAGTAAAACAGTCTCTACAGAAAAATCATTTTGATATTATGCAAGAAGATAAAAAATAAATCCTATGGCTTTACACTGATTTACGTACTGAGATAAACTTTACAACTATACCTTAGTCCTCTTTTTTAAGCCTTAAAAACCAGAACCGGCCATCTGGTTTTGCTTTGGGGGCGCTGTGTGTAACTTTCTAAGTGGGAGAACTTACCTGCTGGTTTTCATCTTTCCAATACAGCCCTCACTGCCCCGGGGGTCTGTGAAGATGCCAAGCTGAGCCGTGACATGGACAACAGTCACCCTGGAGTGAATTCCCAAACATGCAGCAGGCTTTATACGAGTGAAAAATAAATTCTTGCTCTTTTAGGCCATTGGAATTTGAGGATTGCCTAGCATTTGACTGGTTCTCGAGGGGTCCCTGCTAAAAACCCTAAAATATAAAATCTTACTGTAGCACTAGCTTAGAGAAGGAGCAGTAAGGAAAATTATATTACAAGCTGGAAAAATGGCAAGCTGTGTTATGAAATAGTACAGTATTTGGTAAACAATCATAGGTAGTTCTATACCATGTGCCTTATCAGATGGCAGTTCTATGGGAAGAAATCGGAAAACAGAATGTTAATAGCATGAGTTGGTTACTATTGGATGCATTTACCACAGTGTTTCAAGAGAGATTAGCTGAGAAAAGAATTTCCATTTGTAAGCAGGAATGAAATGGAATAGAGAGAGTCTGAAAATTCTGGGAATTTGCAAAGTCAGAAGAGACAACAGCACCTCATCCCCAGCAGGTGAAAGATTACAGGGTTTCTCCTCAGTCCTGTCTAACTAAATGCATTTTGTCCCACATTGATGGAGCAGCCACATTTCCCATGGTGGATCATTCCCTCAAAATACTTCCTTCATTTGGCTCCCGTGTCATCCCACTTTCTGTGTTTCCTTCTTGCTCATTGATCACTCGTTTAAATTTCCTTTATGGTGCTTCCCCATCCCCCCGACCTCTGAACACCGGAGGGCCACTAGACTTTGTCCAAGGACGTCTTCTATATTTATATGTACACTCACTCCTTGGAGCTCTCATGACTTTCCAGGACCACGCGTATACTGACAACTCCTAACCTCTGCCCCAAATTCCAGCTGTCTACTTGACATGTCTGCTAGGATTGCAGATACCCATCTGAGACTATCTGTGTCCAAACTGGAATGCATATCCCTCCCAAACAAACCTCGAATCTTCCGAACCTGATTTTCCAACAAGCTTCTCATTTTAATAAATGGGAATCCCATCCCTCCAGTTGCAATGCTGTCGACTTGCCCTGCGTGACCCTGCAACAACAGGCAGCAATCCCTTTGGTCTTTGCTTTTTTTATAAACTCAATATGGAGGCTGGAATCAATAATATCTAAAAATACCTAATTTTCCTTCCTAAAGAATAAGATATCTATTTTTATATTCCAGCACTGGCTTCAGAATTCGATACAAAGATAGACATTTGCACCCTTAAGCAAATATCACTCTTTGCATCACCTTAAATATGTCACAGGGCCTGCATTTGGCTGAACAAATCAGCTACTAATGACCCTGCTCTTTCTACCGTGTGTTCTCCTGACACCAGGAAAATTATTCTTCCTACTATTTTAAGATTCCCTGCGCTCATGTTTTAAGATGTTTTTGCAAATTCCCCTGTACTAGTTTTAAGATTAGACTTCTATTTCAGAATTCATATTGCAGTTTAAGGAAAACTAAATCCTCTTACAAATCATGTGTCAACAGCCCGAATACCATCATGGCTGAATGTAACCAACTTAGAAAGATAAGTGAGTACACGCTCCCAGAACCTAGTACAACAGCTACCAGCATCCCGGATGATACGCTCTGATAGACAGGTACTTAACATTACTTGGAAGGTCTCTATCTGAAATCTCATCTCCTTTGCCAATGGACTCCCTCACAATAAAACAGGAAACAGAATTCGGGACTAACGGAGACATTTTAGTCACCCCTTCTCTTGCTACTCATAATAGATTCTCTTCCATGTTCCCAGCTCAGTATATGTTTCATGTGCTTGGATATCAGTAAGCCCAAACTCAAGTGCATTTTTCATCAGCTAGGACACTACCTGCAGATGCCCGGGCTTCATTTAGAGTTAGCCACCCAAGCAGACCAAGCCAGAGTCCATCCAGTTATGTCAGCCATGCTGCATATAAATCCCTCTTTATACACTGTTTGCCATGAACACTGCTGTGCTGGAATCAGTGACCTAGAAATGCACATCCATTGCAAGCAAGTTGAAGTAAACAAACCTCACTTGCACCCTGTAGTTGTGGTGGTATGTGCCCAATATACTCAGTGCCTAAGAAGAAACTGCAGCGTGAATATCCATTTGTCCCAATTCTGGGCTCCATTAGGGTAATTATAAATCAGTGCCCCTGGTGTGAATGGAATACATGATGTTCAAAATGATGCTCATTTGGGGGAACCATTATATTCATTTGTAACCATCCCATCCACATAAAGAAAACATCCTTCCTTTCATTAGTCTGGGAAAACGACCCATCAAACTCTCTCTCCATCGAACTAGTGGAAGCATTTTACTCAAATACACGGTCTTGGCGTTTCCACCTTTAAAGCTCAAACGTTTTCCTGTTATGTGCACTCATGCACTGCTGACATCCACATCCTCGTGTATCCTTTTGTCATATCAGGGTCATGGCAGCTAACCTTTTAAACAATCCACATAGAGCTGCCGCAAGTTTGCAGAAGCAAACCAATGCAGCTGGTAAACAGGGATGGAGAAGTTCATTTCCCGCGAGCCAGCACAGTCCATTTAGTGCTGTATTTCCCTTTCACTATCCTCAATCATTTATTTTACATATGAAACACAAACTAGTTTGTTGCATTTCTCAGGCCACTAGGAGGAAGTTAACATGCAAGTTACTAGTTATGCCTTGCCTGACACCAGGTCTCTAGTGATTGATCCCAGGAGAATCAATTCTGGGTATTTTACTAGATGTCCTGGGAGGAACCATCACCCATTGTCTTTCTCCACGTGTTTGCCTTATTTGTATTATAGGCAAGCTAATTCCCAAATCAAAACTGTTTCAGCAATAAGTGGGCCTTTTCCAGGGACCCAGTAGTGTTAATTCCAAACATGCTACAGCATGTGAAAGACATTAAACCATTGGCTTTTTAATTACGATTTAATCGTATACATTTGGAAATGTTGCCCAGATTAATTCTAGTTTCATAAAGATATTCCATCGTTTTATTCCCGTACTGTCTTCTTTAGTGCAGACCATTGAGTAGGAGTTACATAAATATTGAAAGAAAAGAAGGCATGAGTGAGACAACGAGCGAACAATTTGTGTGTCTCTGTTGACCTCCAGAATGTTCTATTTCTATTCCTTGTTTTCTTCAGGAATACTTTGCTTTGCTCACTGGTTGTATGTGAATGTGACTGTGTGCACATACACATATATATGTGAATTATTTCAAATTTTTATCTCCCACTCTAATATGGTTCCAGTCGGTAAGACTGCCAGCATCTTATCTTGAATGACAGCTTGCCACCCTCCTTATCCTCACCCTCGGTTCTAGCTGACCCTTTCTAAAGTCTCTGCCCAGCTGCTTCACAGTTTCCAAAAGCAAAGGACACCCCATTCTGGACAACTGGAGATTCAAGCAAAGTCTGACATGAGCTTAGTAGATAAGAGGGATAAGAACATTGACAAGAAGGAAAGATGACTATGAAAACATTTATAATATGTGGTCATCACTATACTAATACTTTTGCATTGTATGGCCTTTTTGTCCCCAAATTATTTTTGTAGCTATCAATTAATTAAACCCCACAGAGTTCTGAGTCTTATCACGTGATTTAGTTTATCCTGACCATCTTGACGATTGTCACATTAACCAAATACTGGAGGCGCACTAGCCATATTTCTGAAGTAATCTGAGCCATGACTCAATTTCCCATTTCCAGAGTTTTTTCCCTATTAATAAAGACACCGCATCACAAGAATAGAGTGGGTGGGGAGAGGGGACACACTTCCATCCTGCATGTGTCAAAGAGGATTCAGAGTTGTTTGAGGCAATCAGAAAGGACAAAGGGCTCAGTCAGCCTGGTCTGAAAATCTTAAAACATTTTCACTCTCAAACAAACAGGAAAGCCTCTTTTTCTTAAGATGTAAGGAAAGGAACATAAAGTGAATTTTTGATTCCACTTTATAGATAACTGTCCCATGAGAACAATTATACATAAACTTCCAAATGCCTTGCCCCTCCCACCATGCAATAACCTTGTTTAATTAAAGTTGCTGTCTTTGATTTTTGAACACATTTTTTCTTAGAAATAGAAACATGAACCCAACAAATAAATAGCCACATTTGGATGATTTGAATGTGTCTGGAATGTTGAGAATCTATTTACATTTTAATAAGATATTTCCTCAGTGCAGGTCTTAGATAAATCTCCATAGAGATGAGGCTAGGACACAGAATTAAGAAGAAAGAAGCGCCCTTGACAATTTGGAGAAAAGGAAAGATAAGCAGAGTGGTGTTTAATAGAAACAGATGTGGATGTAATCCCTTTAGGAAGAAAAAATCTGTACAAATATAACATAAGAGAAGGAGAAATGGCTTTAGACACATATAAGGGAAAAACCTGGGGAGCTTTGAGAACTCAAGCTAAGAATGAGTTCATCACTCAGACTCTCCTCTAATTCACAGCCCAACAACTGGTGTGTTATGTGGATAACTTGAAGAAAGCCTCAGTGTTAAGTGCAATATGTTATTTATAAGGAAGATTAGCAGGAATCTCTGAAAGTAGGAATGGAGGGCTGAAAAAAGGACCTGTCAGCCTAAATACAAATAAATCATATTTATATAATCACAGATGTATTTGCTGGCCGGCACACCTCTAATGTAAGACCAGCAAGACGTGTTTTCTATCCCAGCAGGAAGGATTTGAGCTAACATTAAGGAAAACCCATTGGCTAAAGGTTGAGCATGAAATCTACTAATGGAAGTCAGAGAATTCTATTAACTCCATTAAAAAAAAATGACCATCTATTTAGTTCTGCAATGCTTCGCCTAGCTTGCAGGAGTATAGAACACAACTAGAGTTACAGTCCCACCACCAGCTGATAAATGGTTGGTGGTTAAGTGATGAGGAGAATTTGGGGGGAAAGCCGAGGAGATAATCGAACATGCGTCCCAGTGCACAACGAGCCGGAACAGCACCCTCATCCTCCAAGGGGATTCTTTCTACCTCTGAGAGAATATTCCCCTTCCTTGTGCTTTCTGTTTTCCTCAGTTTTAAGGAACTGAGACTATGTGACTCGTCCATCTTGCTCTTTAAAGAAAAAAAAGATGAGCAGAGATGCTGTCTAGGAAAACCTTTGCCGGGGAGGACTGAGAGGCACAGGTATGCAAATCTTCTTTCCTAAAGATAAAGATACATGCCACGAAACGACTCCTCTAACGCTCGACCCTTTTAGCCCTACGTCTCAGGAGAGACCTTGGACTCTAAATATTGCTCTCAAAGCCAAACCACGTCACGGATGGTTATGACAAAAAATTGTGAACAGCGTCACAGCAAATCAACTAATCTCAGTGATCCCACTTAGCCAAGGCTGCGATCACTTTAAATAACTCTCCTGAAGGTTAAGTAAAATTTCTCCACCAATAAATTTATTCTACATGGCTGTGGCTAGAATGTAATACGAAAGCAAAATCCCTCAGCCAAGTGCGGTTGCAAGGGCGAGGGGCAGAGCTACATGACATGGGATACATCTTCCACCTGAATCCACGAGCAAGCCACGCTTTCCGCCTCTGAACACAGGCATGATGAGAAAAGATTATTTGGAGGGGAAAGACAACCGCGGGGCCAAGCGAACTAAAATGTGCCCTGAACTAACAAGGAAAGGGTCAGCATTTTGTGACGTGTATTAGAGATGAGAAAAGACTCTAGTAAACATTTTTTTTAAACCATTCATCAAGTTAACTTCAAGTGTACTCAGATTGAGTAAAACTCTCTATGTGTGATCGTTATTACCATGGTGACTATTATAGAAGCGCGAAACCCTGAAGAAAGTATTTCGACAACATCTGAAAATTTTGCCTGTAAAACTTCACTCGTGCTTTTAAAAATAAATGGTGGAGAGGAGAGGGAAGATGGCGGCGTAGGAGGACACTGGGCTCACCGCGCGTCCTGCTGATCACTTAGATTCCACCTACACCTGCCTAAATAACCCAGAAAACCACCAGAGGATTAGCAGAACGGAGTCTCCGGAGCCAAGCGCAGACGAGAGGCCCACGGAAGAGGGTAGGAAGGGCGGCGAGGCGGTGCACGCTCCACGGACTGGCGGGAGGGAGCCAGGGCGGAGGGGCAGCTCGCCGGCCAAGCAGAGCCCCCAAGTCTGGCTTGCAAAAAGCGGAGGGGCCTGACGGACTGTGTTCCGACAGCAAGCGCGACTTAGCGGCTGGGAGGTCATAAGTTAACAGCTCTGCTCAGAAAGCGGGAAGGCTGGAGGACAAAGGGAAGGAGAGCTGCTGAGCCCCCGGACGACAGAGCTCAGTTTGGTGGGGAACAAAGGCGCTCGCCAGCGCCATCTCCCCCGCCCATCCCCCAGCCAAAATCCCAAAGGGAACCAGTTCCTGCCAGGGAACTTGCTCGCTCCGCGCAAACACCCAACTCTGCGCTTCTGCGGAGCCAAACCTCCGGCAGCGGATCTGACTCCCTCCTGCTGCCACAGGGCCCCTCCTGAAGTGGATCACCTAAGGAGAAGCAAGCTAAGCCTGCCCCTCCTGCCCCTGTGCACCTTGCCTACCCACCCCAGCTAAGACACCAGATCCCCAGCATCACAAGCCTGGCAGTGTGCAAGTAGCCCAGACAGGCCACCCCACCCCACAGTGAATCCCGCCCCTAGGAGAGGAGAAGAGAAGGCACGCACCAGTCTGACTGTGGCCCCAGCGGTGGGCTGGGGGCAGACATCAGGTCTGACTGCGGCTCCGCCCACCAACTCCAGTTATACACCACAGCACAGGGGAAGTGCCCTGCAGGTCCTCACCACGCCAGGGACTATCCAAAATGATCAAGCGGAAGAATTCCCCTCAGAAGAATCTCCAGGAAATAACAACAGCTAATGAGCTGATCAAAAAGGATTTAAATAATATAACAGAAAGTGAATTTAGAATAATAGTCATAAAATTAATCGCTGGGCTTGAAAACAGTATAGCTCACAGCAGAGAATCTCTTGCTACAGAGATCAAGGGACTAAGGAACAGTCACGAGGAGCTGAAAAACGCTTTAAACGAAATGCATAACAAAATGGAAACCACCACGGCTCGCATTGAAGAGGCAGAGGAGAGAATAGGTGAACTAGAAGATAAAGTTATGGAAAAAGAGGAAGCTGAGAAAAAGAGAGATAAAAAAATCCAGGAGTATGAGGGGAAAATTAGAGAACTAAGTGATACACTAAAAAGAAATAATATACGCATAATTGGTATCCCAGAGGAGGAAGAGAGAGGGAAAGGTGCTGAAGGGGTACTTGAAGAAATTATAGCTGAGAACTTCCCTGAAGTGGGGAAGGAAAAAGGCATTGAAATCCAAGAGGTACAGAGAACTCCCTTCAGACGTAACTTGAATCGATCTTCTGCACGACATATCATAGTGAAACTGGCTAAATACAAGGATAAAGAGAAAATTCTGAAAGCAGCAAGGGGTAAACGTGCCCTCACATATAAAGGGAGACCTATAAGACTCGTGACTGATCTCTCTTTTGAAACTTGGCAGGCCAGAAAGAATTGGCACGAGATTTTCAGGGTGCTAGACAGAAAAAATATGCAGCCGAGAATCCTTTATCCAGCAAGTCTGTCATTTAGAATAGAAGGAGAGATAAAGGTCTTCCCAAACAAACAAAAACTGAAGGAATTTGTCACCACTAAACCAGCCCTACAAGAGATCCTAAGGGGGACCCTGTGAGACAAAGTACCAGAGACATCACTACAAGCATAAAACATACAGACATCACAATGACTCTAAACCCATATCTTTCTATAATCACACTGAATGTAAATGGATTAAATGCGCCAACCAAAAGACACAGGGTATCAGAATGGATAAAAAAACAAGACCCATCTATTTGCTGTCTACAAGAGACTCATTTTAGACCTGAGGACACCTTTAGATTGAGAGTGAGGGGATGGAGAACTATTTATCATGCTACTGGAAGCCAAAAGAAAGCTGGAGTAGCCATACTTATATCAGACAAACTAGACTTTAAATTAAAGGCTGTAACAAGAGATGAAGAAGGACATTATATAATAGTGACAGGGTCTATCCATCAGGAAGAGCTAACAATTATAAATGTCTATGCGCCGAATACCGGAGCCCCCAAATATATAAAACAATTACTCATAAACACAAGCAACCTTATTGATAAGAATGTGGTCATTGCAGGGGACTTTAACACCCCACTTACAGAAATGGATAGATCATCTAGACACACGGTCAATAAAGAAACAAGGGCCCTGAATGAGACATTGGATCAGATGGACTTGACAGATATATTTAGAACTCTGCATCCCAAAGCAACAGAATATACTTTCTTCTCGAGTGCACATGGAACATTCTCCAAGATAGATCATATACTGGGTCACAAAACAGCCCTTCATAAGTTTACAAGAATTGAAATCATACCATGCATACTTTCAGACCACAATGCTATGAAGCTTGAAATCAACCACAGAAAAAAGTCTGGAAAACCTCCAAAAGCATGGAGGTTAAAGAACACCCTACTAACCAATGAGTGGGTCAACCAGGCAATTAGAGAAGAAATTAAAAAATATATGGAAACAAACGAAAATGAAAATACAACAATCCAAACGCTTTGGGACGCAGCGAAGGCAGTCCTGAGAGGAAAATACATTGCAATCCAGGCCTATCTCAAGAAACAAGAAAAGTCCCAAATACAAAATCTAACAGCACACCTAAAGGAACTAGAAGCAGAACAGCAAAGGCAGCCTAAACCCAGCAGAAGAAGAGAAATAATAAAGATCAGAGCAGAAATAAACAATATAGAATCTAAAAAAACTGTAGAGCAGATCAACGAAACCAAGAGTTGGTTTTTTGAAAAAATAAACAAAATTGACAAACCTCTAGCCAGGCTTCTCAAAAAGAAACGGGAGATGACCCAAATAGATAAAATCATGAATGAAAATGGAATTATTACAACCAATCCCTCAGAGATACAAACAATTATCAGGGAATACTATGAAAAATTATATGCCAACAAATTGGACAACCTGGAAGAAATGGACAAATTCCTGAACACCCAAACTCTTCCAAAACTCAATCAGGAGGAAATAGAAAGCTTGAACAGACCCATAACCAGCGAAGAAATTGAATCGGTTATCAAAAATCTCCCAACAAATAAGAGTCCAGGACCAGATGGCTTCCCAGGGGAGTTCTACCAGACGTTTAAAGCAGAGATAATACCTATCCTTCTCAAGCTATTCCAAGAAATAGAAAGGGAAGGAAAACTTCCAGACTCATTCTATGAAGCCAGTATTACTTTGATTCCTAAACCAGACAGAGACCCAGTAAAAAAAGAGAACTACAGGCCAATATCCCTGATGAATATGGATGCCAAAATTCTCAATAAGATACTAGCAAATCGAATTCAACGGCATATAAAAAGAATTATTCACCATGATCAAGTGGGATTCATTCCTGGGATGCAGGGCTGGTTCAACATTCGCAAATCAATCAACGTGATACATCACATTAACAAAAAAAAAAGAGAAAAACCATATGATCCTGTCAATCGATGCAGAAAAGGCCTTTGACAAAATCCAGCACCCTTTCTTAATAAAAACCCTTGAGAAAGTCGGGATAGAAGGAACATACTTAAAGATCATAAAAGCCATTTATGAAAAGCCCACAGCTAACATCATCCTCAACGGGGAAAAACTGAGAGCTTTTTCCCTGAGATCAGGAACACGACAGGGATGCCCACTCTCACCGCTGTTGTTTAACATAGTGCTGGAAGTTCTAGCATCAGCAATCAGACAACAAAAGGAAATCAAAGGCATCAAAATTGGCAAAGATGAAGTCAAGCTTTCACTTTTTGCAGATGACATGATATTATACATGGAAAATCCGATAGACTCCACCAGAAGTCTGCTAGAACTGATACATGAATTCAGCAAAGTTGCAGGATACAAAATCAATGTACAGAAATCAGTTGCATTCTTATACACTAACAATGAAGCAACAGAAAGACAAATCAAGAAACTGATCCCATTCACAATTGCACCAAGAAGCATAAAATACCTAGGAATAAATCTAACCAAAGATGTAAAGGATCTGTATGCTGAAAACTATAGAAAGCTTATGAAGGTAATTGAAGAAGATTTAAAGAAATGGAAAGACATTCCCTGCTCATGGATTGGAAGAATAAATATTGTCAAAATGTCAATACTACCCAAAGCTATCTACACATTCAATGCAATCCCAATCAAAATTGCACCAGCATTCTTCTCGAAACTAGAACAAGCAATCCTAAAATTCATATGGAACCACAAAAGGCCCCGAATAGCCAAAGTAATTTTGAAGAAGACCAAAGCAGGAGGCATCACAATCCCAGACTTTAGCCTCTACTACAAAGCTGTCATCATCAAGACAGCATGGTATTGGCACAAAAACAGACACATAGACCAATGGAATAGAATAGAAACCCCAGAACTAGACCCACAAACGTATGGCCAACTCATCTTTGACAAAGCAGGAAAGAACATCCAATGGAAAAAAGACAGTCTCTTTAACAAATGGTGCTGGGAGAACTGGACAGCAACATGCAGAAGGTTGAAACTAGACCACTTTCTCACACCATTCACAAAAATAAACTCAAAATGGATCAAGGACCTGAATGTGACACAGGAAACCATCAAAACCTTAGAGGAGAAAGCAGGAAAAGACCTCTCTGACCTCAGCCGTAGCAATCTCTTACTCGACACATCCCCAAAGGCAAGGGAATTAAAAGCAAAAGTGAATTACTGGGACCTTATGAAGATAAAAAGCTTCTGCACAGCAAAGGAAACAACCAACAAAACTAAAAGGCAACCAACGGAATGGGAAAAGATATTTGCAAATGACATATCGGACAAAGGGCTAGTATCCAAAATCTATAAAGAGCTCACCAAACTCCACACCCGAAAAGCAAATAACCCAGTGAAGAAATGGGCAGAAAACATGAATAGACACTTCTCTAAAGAAGACATCCGGATGGCCAACAGGCACATGAAAAGATGTTCAGCGTCGCTCCTTATCAGGGAAATACAAATCAAAACCACACTCAGGTATCACCTCACGCCAGTCAGAGTGGCCAAAATGAACAAATCAGGAGACTATAGATGCTGGAGAGGATGTGGAGAAACGGGAACCCTCTTGCACTGTTGGTGGGAATGCAAATTGGTGCAGCCGCTCTGGAAAGCAGTGTGGAGGTTCCTCAGAAAATTAAAAATAGACCTACCCTATGACCCAGCTATAGCACTGCTAGGAATTTATCCAAGGGACACAGGAGTACTGATGCATAGGGGCACTTGTACCCCAATGTTCATAGCAGCACTCTCAACAATAGCCAAATTATGGAAAGAGCCTAAATGTCCATCAACTGATGAATGGATAAAGAAATTGTGGTTTATATACACTATGGAATACTACGTGGCAATGAGAAAAAATGAAATATGGCCTTTTGTAGCAACGTGGATGGAACTGGAGAGTGTGATGCTAAGTGAAATAAGCCATACAGAGAAAGACAGATACCATATGGTTTCACTCTTATGTGGATCCTGAGAAACTTAACAGGAACCCATGGGGGAGGGGAAGGAAAAAAAAAAAAAAGAGGTTAGAGTGGGAGAGAGCCAAAGCATAAGAGACTGTTGAGAACTGAGAGCAAACTGAGGGTTGATGGGGGGTGGGAGGGAGGAGAGGGTGGGTGATGGGTATTGAGGAGGGGCACCTTTTGGGATGAGCACTGGGTGTTGTATGGAAACCAATTTGACAATAAATTTCATATATAAATAAAAAATAATAATAAAAATAAATGGTGGATGTCACGTGTTACAAAGGGAGGCATGGGTATCTGAGGTGGCCCAAACTAGGCGAAGAGCGCCTTTTCTGGAATCTGTATTAACAGAGATGATCTCTCTCATGTGATTTTTTTTTTCTTACATATTCTGACTTGCTTTGAACAGCTCCTCATATTCTGATGGCAGTTTGTTTAATTAATGGTATTGTATATCGGTTGTGCCTCACACTTTGCCAATTATCATGAGCAGCTATAGGGGAAGCAAGTGGCATTTTAGAGTGTGCCCACAAGAGCCTACAGGAGAGCAACACACACACACACACACACACACACACACACACACACACACACACCAGCTATCGGCATGTCCGTATGGTAGCGCCGATGTATTGCCATTAGTTTTGCCTAGAGGGGCGGGCACATGGGAAGGCTTCCTTAATGAAGGTACATTGTAAAACAAAAGGCAAGGTATGTGGTGAACGGAAGCAAAGAGATCAGAGGTGACATCTGTGACTTCTGTGACTGGAGGTAGGAGCCCGGCCCTCGGGAAGGAGAAACGACGCAACCTCACTTGGCTCTACCCAGAGGTCTGACGCTGCCTCTCTCTGATCCACAGAAAGCTCGGCGCTGGGAGCTGAGGTTGCTGCGAGCGGAGGACGGCCTGAAACCAGGAGCCTGTCGGCCCAAGGGGGTCCTTACCTCACAAAATGAGACATCACAGCATCACCACTACCATGTGAAGAGATTCTCTTTCATGTTCACACTGTCCAGGGAAATCTAAAAATTTAACACTTGACTGCACATGTGCGAAGTACGCACCTTCGATTAGCCTACTTGAGACACTACCGTTTCCATTTGCACCTCTTTTCCATTCCTTCCTCTCCGCCTCCAATACCAATCTCATTCTGAAGCTCACCCCAGACCAAGAGTGGTGCCCGGCAGACGTGCCTGATTTATATTCTCCACACAGTTTGTGGGAAAGTGGCCAGAATGATTGACGCTTATTAAATATCTGTGTGGTCTGTACAAATCACCAGGGAAGGGAGCCTGCGGGGCTTTGAAGGTTGAGCCTCCGACTCGATTTCGGCTCAGGTCATGATCTCATGGTTCATGGGATCGAGTCCCACCTCGGGCTCTGTGCTGACAGCGTGGAGCCTGCTTGGGATTCTCTCTCTCCCTCTCTCCCTGTGCCTCCCTCAATCACACAGTCTGTTTCTCTCAA
>NW_024412421.1:26433882-26445387 GCF_014898765.1 Herpailurus yagouaroundi | reverse complement strand
TCCATACAACACCCAGTGCTCATCCCAAAAGGTGCCCTCCTCAATACCCATCACCCACCCTCTCCTCCCTCCCACCCCCCATCAACCCTCAGTTTGCTCTCAGTTCTCAACAGTCTCTTATGCTTTGGCTCTCTCCCACTCTAACCTCTTTTTTTTTTTTTTCCTTCCCCTCCCCCATGGGTTCCTGTCAAGTTTCTCAGGATCCACATAAGAGTGTGGAGAAACGGGAAAGGACCTTTAACACGGGCTACCTCCTTCCTGTCCTTGTCACCTCCCTTCCCCAGCTCAGGGGACAGCTGAGAGAGCAACATGTTGCCGAGCAACTCTGAAAAGGCTTTTGAATGTTATTAATTAAAACAATTAATTAAGTTACTCTGAAGGACACTTGATGACCTGGACAGACCCTGTCCAACCGAGGCAGGGGAGACGGTCACAAACAACAGCAGGACACAATGTGAAGGCCCATCACAGACGGAGCTGGGAGGACACTGTTGACGGGGGCAAGATTTCCTGACATTTGCGACAACAGAGGTAGAAACTGAGGGCATCATGCTAAGTGAGGTAAGTCAGAGAGAGAAAAACGAATGCTGTATGATCTCACCTGTGGAATCTAAAAAAAGCAGAACTCATAAAATCAGAGACTAGAATGACAGCTAGCAGAGTGTGTGGGGTGAGGAAACTGGGGAAGATGTTTAGGGTACAGACATGCAAATAAGTCCTGGAGACCTAACGCACAGCCTAGAGATTATGCTCAACAAGGCTCCATTATAAACTTCAAACTGGCTAAGAGACCAGGTCTTTAATTATTCTCACCACAAAAAAAGAAATGATAATTATGTGAGGTGATATATTGCAACTTATAAATGTATCAAAACAACACATTGTATGACATGTTACGTGTCAATTATATCTGTTTTTTACATTTTTATTTTCAACGTTTATTTATTTTTGGGACAGAGAGAGACAGAGCATGAACGGGGGAGGGGCAGAGAGAGAGGAAGACACAGAATCGGAAACAGGCTCCAGGCTCTGAGCCATCAGCCCAGAGCCCGACGCGGGGCTCGAACTCGCGGACCGCGAGATCGTGACCTGGCTGAAGTCGGACGCTTAACCGACTGCGCCACCCAGGCGCCCCTGTTTTTTACATTTTTAAATAAATGAATAAATAAAGAGACACAGAACCAAAGGAGTAAGAAAAAAAGTCAAAGCACACATAAGTACACCACAGACTGAACTCTGCTAAAAGTGTCACATTTTAGGGGAGTATTATCTTGTAAGAACTTGTAGGAACTTGTAAGAACTCAGATATCCAATTTATTTCTGGAGCTTCCTCAGCTTTGCCATTTTTCAGCCAATGCTCTCCATAGACCTTAAGCAGACTGAACGGGCAGAAAGAGTGCCCCTTCTCCATGGTGACCCTCTCCCCATCGGCTCTGTCCTTCTGTTTGAATTCAGCAAGTGTGTGCTTACTCTTTCTCTAGAATTTTATCTTGTTTTCACGAGCACTTTGTGCTTTTTCAATTAAACTAAATGTATGTTAAAATGCTGCCTTAATAGGGGCGCCTGGGTGGCGTAGTCGGTTAAGCGTCTGACTTCAGCCAGGTCACGATCTCGCGGTCCATGAGTTCGAGCCCCGCGTCGGGCTCTGGGCTGATGGCTCAGAGCCTGGAGCCTGTTTCCGATTCTGTGTCTCCCTCTCTCTCTGCCCCTCCCCCATTCATGCTCTGTCTCTCTCTGTCCCAAAAATAAATAAAAATAAAAAACGTTGAAAAAAAATTAAAAAATAAAATAAAATGCTGCCTTAATAAAAGCAGAATCAGAATTGTTTTAACTTCTGTTTACATCACCATCAGTAAGCAATCATCACGATTTTGTGCATCCATGTTGCTCATTTTTTGGCACCTTTAGTTTCTTTGTGTGGATCCAATTTTCCATGTGCTGTCACTATTACACTTGAAGAACTTCCTCTAACATTTCTTGTAGCGCAGGTCTGCTGGTGACAAATCCTATACATACTTATTTGTCTGAAAAAGCCTTTATTTTGCCTTCACTTTTGAATGATCTTTTTGGTGGATTTAACATTCTAAGTTATAAGGCTTTTTCCTTTTCTTTTAGGACTTCGAAGATGGGATTTCACTGTCCTCCGATTTGCACAGTTATTGCAGAGATGCCTAAAATTATTCTTATCTTTATTGCCCAATAGGTAATGCATCTTTTATCTCCAGTTGCTTTTAAGTTGCTTTCTTTTTAAAGTTTATTTATTTTTGAGAGACAGAGAGACAGAATGAGAGCAGGGAAGGGACAGAGAGAGAGGGAGACACAGAATCCAAAGCAGGCTCCAGGCTCTGAGCTGTCAGCACAGAGCCCAACGCAGGGCTCGAACCCATGAACCATGAGATCATGGCCTGAACCAAAGTCGGATGCTTAACTAATTGAGCTACCCAGGCACCCCACAATGGCTGTTCTTAGCCCTCTCCCATAAAATCTTCATTTTGTATATTGTACTTTTACGTTCACTATAGTTTACTTTTATATCTTCCATTCCTGTCTTAATTATGTTTAAAGTGAATATTTTAAACATAATGATTATTTTAAACACAATGATTTAAAATAACCATTGCAAAGTCCTTAAGCTAATTCTCTCACCTTTGCTATTTCTAAGTACATGTCTATTGCCTGATTTTTTTCTTGGTTAACTATAATTGTACATATATTATGTATGTACATATGTAGAGATACATACATAAATAAAATTATATATATGTATTTTATAATGAATAACATATATTTTATTTCATTTATATATATTTGCTTCTGCATGTCTTACAATTTTACGGTAGATTTTAAGTATTACGTTGTTACCAGGTTTTGCCTTCCTGTAGACAATACTGAAATTTGTTTTGGCAGGGAGTTAAGTAACCTCCAGGCTGGCTTATTTTTAAGCTTTATTAGGCCTAGATTTAAAATATTATTATTAGAATTATTAGAATAAGTATTAGAATTAGTATCCGTATGGCCTTATTTTTTTTATTTTTTAAGGTTACTTATTTATTTTGAGAGACAGAGAGAGAGAGAGAGAGAGCGGGGAAGGGCAGAGAGACAGAGAGACTCCCAAGCAGGCTCGAGCTGTCAGCACAGAGCCCGATGCAGAGCTCAAACTCACGAACTGTGAGATCATGACCTGAGCTGAAACCAAGAGTCAGACGCTTCACCGAATGAGCCACCCAGGTGGCCCATCAGTTGGGCCTCATTACTAAAGCCTGTCTCTGTTAACCAAGCAGTCAGGTTTAGTGGAAACTGTACCCCAGCCATAGGTGAGTTCTAGAAGTTGCTGGGCTTCCAGCTCCCAGGCTGTTCTTTGTGCTGCCCTGTGGCGCTTTCACATCCCACATATGTGAAGCCCAGTGTTCAGCAACAGATGCAAGAGGACCCCTATTCTGACCTTTGGAACCATTTTCTGCATGCCTCCCTCTTCTTGAGCACCCTGCCCTGCAGGATTCCACCCACTTCATCTTCCCCAGACTCTAATCTCTATCTTCTCAACTCAATGGGAATCTTATACTCTGCCTGG
Organism: Herpailurus yagouaroundi; assembly: GCF_014898765.1. NCBI lineage: Eukaryota > Metazoa > Chordata > Mammalia > Carnivora > Felidae > Herpailurus > Herpailurus yagouaroundi. The sequence goes on along the minus strand of NW_024412421.1, from coordinate 26,441,816 downwards.
GTTATCCTTTCTGGTGCCAAAGAACACAAAAGATCTCCATGTAATTGTAGCCAGAGCAATTGTAGGGCTCACGTCATTTCTTTCCCTTTCCCTGGATCACAGTCCTTCACCGCCTATTGCCCAATTTCTGAAAAACCATTGTTTCGTATGTTTTTCCAGTTTTCAAAAATTTTTACATTTTTTATAGCAAGACAAGCCCAGCACCAGTTACTTCGACATGGCAAGAAGTGGAAAATCTACCATTTCAGTGGGTAAGGAATTCAGGACAAATTGAAAGGGTACTTCTAACTCAGTGTCTCTCATGACATTGCACTTGGCATATTGGCCAGGACTACAATAATATGAAAGCTTAAATGCGGCTGGAGAATGAACTCCAAGGTGACTCACTAATACAATGCCAAGTTGGTACTGGTTGTTTGCAGGAAGTCATATGTCCTCACTTCATGGATGTCTCTGGCAGGCTGCTTGAAAGTCCTCATGGCAGAACAGCTAGCTTGTCCCAGACCCAATGACCCAAGAAGTACCTGTGCTTTCTACAACCACCAGAACACCTAAGACACAAGGAGAGAGTGTCTTAGATTCCTAGTAAATGTCCAACCATTGACATTCTCTTTAATACAAACCACTCTGGATTGCATTCAGCACACATAAGAACCATATCCCCCAAATTCCTCAATTAATTACTTAGTATGAAAGAAAAGTGACCAAAGGTCAATTTGGTAGAAATCAGTGCAACCCCCAAGAAAGCATGAGCAGCATCTCGACAGCTACTGCCCTCCCTTCCTTCCACAAGAAGCTCGTCATGTTATTTCAGAGATTCTAACCGAGAATGTTCCCCCAAGATTCTCAAGAGGACCAAAGGGGCTTTTGCTTGTCACACAACGTCATTCCCCCGGATAACCAGAGTCCTGATACAACGCTCCCTTTGCGCACTACAGTGCATTTTGCTGCCCTTGCTTCCTATCGCCGTAAAGCTAAAGCCAGCAACCTCTTTCTGAAACTTCTGCCATTCCGTGACACCACCTCAAAGATACAGTAAGAAAGGAAAGGTTAGGAAAGGAAAAAAAAAAAGTCTTTTCTCCTAAAGGGTATTCCAAGAACTACAAAAAAGATGATTGAGGGGCGCCTGGGTGGCGCAGTCGGTTAAGCGTCCGACTTCAGCCAGGTCACGATCTTGCGGTCCGTGAGTTCAAGCCCCGCGTCGGGCTCTGGGCTGATGGCTCAGAGCCTGGAGCCTGTTTCCGATTCTGTGTCTCCCTCTCTCTCTGCTCCTCCCCCATTCATGCTCTGTCTCTCTCTGTCCCAAAAATAAATAAACGTTGAAAAAAAAAATTTTTTTTTAAAACAAAAAAGATGATTGAACCAGATGTTGTCTTTTCTGTTGCTGCAGACATGATCAATTTAATGAAGGACAAGGTTGCTTTTCCTTCTTTTTTTTTTTTTCTTTTTCTCTTTTTGTTTTTTTTTGGGGGTTTTTTTTGCTTTTGCTTCTAAATAAAGGCAACTTGCAAGTCACATAACATTTTAAAATACATGAATTTCTTTATACTTTATGTATTCCTTCCAGAAAATCTACTTCTCTTCCAAGTGTATGAGATTCATAGCCCTTAGTAATATATTTAGCATTTAACATGCAGAAGTCCAAAACAGGAAGTCAACAGAGGGGAGAGCTACACACTGAACTCTTCTGGGTCACATAAAAAATGAAAGTATTTGTGTGTGTGTGTGGGTGGGGGGGTTATGTTTATACATTCATATTATACGTATCATTTCCATTTAGCTTTTCTTGATAATAATTAGAGAATAAAACAGACGCAAAGTCTACCACTCAGTTTATAAGCATCTACTGCTGCCTGCTCTGTACCACTTACTGTGCAGGATGCTAGGGATAGATATTGAACTGCTTGCCTTCAAGAACCACAGACTAGGCAATGTGCATGCAACTAACATACTTTTAGCTGTTCAGTATGTATCAAATTACACCCACCAGGTGGTAGACTTTCGGTCAGACACTGAGGGCTCCAAGTACAGATAAAGATCCTGACATTAACATAAGCCAGAATTGGAAATGGACACTGAGAGAGGCATTGATGACATTTCTGTGATTGTCTAGGGTTTAAATGTTTGTGTAGTGTTGATTTATTGTTTCAAATCTCCGGCAATGTTGCTTGGTTGAAAGTCTGAGATTTAATAATTATGAATATCATATAGGAGCGCCTGGGTGGCGCAGTCGGTTAAGCGTCTGACTTCAGCCGGGTCACGATCTCGCAGTCCGTGAGTTCGAGCCCCGCGTCAGGCTCTGGGCTGATGGCTCAGAGCCTGGAGCCTGTTTCCGATTCTGTGTCTCCCTCTCTCTCTGCCCCTCCCCCGTTCATGCTCTGTCTCTCTCTGTCCCAAAAATAAATAAACGTTGAAAAAAAAAATTAAAAAAAAAAAAGAAATATCATGCAGATTCTATGCTAAGAAGGTGTCTAAAAAAAAAAAAAGAATGTCATCACTTAGCCTTATTTGTGCTCTAACGCACTCTGGCATTTATAGTGATAATTTGTAAATACTCCTCTGAACATGATCACAACCTTCAAGTGTCTGAATTTCCAGGGTATACCTGTGTTCTCTAATATGGCAGCCATATGTATCTACCTAAATCTAAATTTATATTAATTAAAGGTAAAAAAATAATAATAAATTCACTTCCTCAGTCCTCCTATTCTCACTTCTAGTGTTCAGTAGCCACTGTATTATAGAATATTGCCATCATTATAGAAAGTTCTACTGGACAGAACTAGTTTATCAATTTCTAACATAAGAAAAACCTTCCAACTGAAAACATATTATGTTTGACAAGCACGTTTCCATAGCAATTCATTTATTTTTTTCATATTAACTTTTTGACTCCTGTAGATAAACCTAACGCTATTCATTTTATGATATTTCAAAATAGTAATTGATTAACAAACATGCTCCCTATGCTAAGTGTATGTTCTGCCCAATAGCACTGACATTTGAGGATACCATATTAAAGGTAACAAGTTTTTGAATATTAAATTTGAAAACACCATTTAAAAGTAAAAGTTGAATACCACAGGGGCACCTAGAAGACCCAGTCAGTTAAGCAGCTGACTTCAGCTCAGGTCATGAACTCACAGTTCATGACTTCAAGCCTCCCATCAGGCTATGCACTCTCAGCACAGAGCCTGCTTTAAATCCTGTCTCCCTCTCTCTCTCTCAAAAATAAATATTTTTTAAAAAATGAATACCACAAAATTAAATCAACTACTTATTTTCTGCATGAAACTCCATGAGGACATGAAAATATAGCCCTTCTTTCTTGGATACCTGCAAACTACTTGGTAATGAGAATTTCAGAAATTCTGGACTTTGTACAGTATGCTTCTAGATTTTGTTTTCCATAGTGAGAAAGAATGAAAGAAATAGATTTGCATATACTTCTTCAATTAAAATAAACTCCAGGTCACTTTTTAAAACTCCAACTGATAGAACATCAAGTGCAGTGATAATTGGCTTGTTGTTGCACAAAAGATTATTAGATCTTATTGACGATGATTGGACTCAGTGCTCCTCCACAGATATTTTATTATAATGCTTCATAATGGATAAGAGAAAATTCAACATGATACATTCAAATATTTCACTAAAACGTAAACCATCCTCAACTTAATATTGAATACTATATGCAGAAGTTATATACAAACCTAATAGTAACCATATGTCAAAAACCACTAATAAATATGCAAAGAATAAAGGGAAAGAAATCCAAATATATCACTAAAGAAAATCAGCAAACCATGAAAGAGATAAAGACAAGAAAGGATCAGAAGAAATCTCCAGAAAAAACCACAAAACAAATTATAAAATGACAATAAATATATATCTATCAGTAATTACCTTGAATGTGCCAATCAAAAGACATAGCGTGACAGAGTAGATTTAAAAAACAAGACCCACCTATATGCTGCCTACAAGAGACTCGTTTCAGACCTAAAGACACTTGCAGATTGAAAGGGAGGGGATGGAGAAACATCTATCATGCAAATGGATGTCAAAAGAAACCCAGATTAGCAATACTTATGCTGGAAGAAAGATTCTTCAAAAAAAGACTGTAATAAGAGACAAAGAAGGACACTATAGAATAATAAAGGGGACAATCCAACAAGAAGATATAACAATTGTAAATATTTATGCACCCAACATGGTATCACCTAAATACATAAAACAGTTAATAACAAACATAAAGGAACTAATTGACAGCAATATGATAATAGTAGAGGCCTTTAACACCCCATTACATCAACACACAGATTACCTAAACAGAAAATCAACAAGAAAACAATGGTTTTGAATGAAACACTAGAACAGATGGATTTAACAGATACACAGAACCCCATTCTAAAACAGCAAAATACATATTCTTTTCAAGTGCATGTGAAACATTCTCTAAAACAGTTCACATATTAGCCCACAAAACAAGCCTCAACAAATTCAAGAAGGTCAAAGTCATATCATACATCTTTTCTGACCACAACACTGCGAAACTAGAAGTCAAGCATGAGAAAAAAATCTTGAGAGACCACAAATACATGGAGGTTACACAACATCCTGCTAAACAATGAATGGGTCAACCAGGAAATAAAAGAAGAAATAAAAATTACATGGAAACAAGTGAAAATAAAAACAGAACAATCCAAAATCTTTAGGATGCAGAAAAAGCAGTTTTAAGAGGGATATTTATAGCAATACAGGCTTACCTCAAGAAGCAAGAAAAATCTCAAATAAACAATCTAAGCTTATACCCAAGGAAGCTAGAAAAAGAGCACAAACAAAACTCAAAACCAGCAGAAGAAAGAAAATAATAAAGATTAGAGCAGAAATAAATGATATAGATACTAAAAAACAATAGGAGAGATCAATGAAACCAGGAGCTGATTCTTTGAAAGAATCACTAAAATTGATAAACTTCTAGCCAGACTTCTCAAAGAAAGAAAGAAAGAAAGAAAGAAAGAAAGAAAGAAAGACTCAAATAAAATCACAAATGAGAGAGAAGAAATAACAATCAACACAACTGAAAAATAAACAATTATAAAAGATATTATGAAAAACCATATGCCAACAATTGGACAACCCAGATGAAATGGTAAATTCCTAGAAATATATAAACTACCAAAACTGAAATGGGAAGAAATAGAAAATTTGAACAGACCAATAACCATCATAGAAATTAAATTACTAATCAAAAAATAATAATCAAAAAATATTTATTTATTTATGTTTATTTATTTATTTTCAGGAGACAGAGCACACATGTGAGCATGAGCAGGGAAGGGCAGAGAGAGTGAGAGAGAGAGAGAGAGAGAGAGAGAGAGAGAGAGAGAGAGAACCCTAAGCAGGCTCCATGCTGTCAGCACAGAGCTCAACATGGGGCTTGATTCCGTGAACTGTGAGATCATGGCCTAAGCTGAAACCAAGAGTTGGATGTTTAACCAATTGGGCCACCCAGGCACCCCTCTACCAAACATTTAAAGAAGAGTTAGAAACTATTCTTCTCAAACTATTCCAAAAAAATAGAAAAGGAAGGAAAACTTCCAAATTCACACTATGAGGTGAGCATTACCTTAATACCAAAACCAGATAAAGACACCACAAAAAAAGAGCTATATGCCAATATCCCTGATGAATATTATTGCAAAATCTTCAACGAAATACTAGTAAACCAAATTTAACAATACATTAAAAGAATCATTCAACACGATCAAGGGGGATTTATTCCTGGTTTGCAAGAACGGTTCAATACTCACAAATCAATCAACGTGATACATAACATCAATAAAGAAAGGATAAGAATCAATCATATAATCATTTCAAAAAAGGCAGAAGCAGCATTTGACAAAGTACCATATCTACTCATGATAAAAATCCTTAACAAAGTAGCTTTAGAGGGAACATATTTCAACCTAATAAAGACCATATATGAAAAACCCACAGTGAACACCATCTTCAGTGAGAAAAAAAAATGAGAGTTTTCCCCCTACAATCAGGAACAAGACAAAGATGTCCACCCTAATCACTTTTATTCAATATAGTATTGAAAGTCTCAGCCATAGCAATGAAACACCAAAAAGAAACAAAAGGCATTCAAGTCTGTAAGAAGAAGTAAAACTTGCACTATTTGCAGATGACATGATACTATGTACAGAAAATCCTAAAGACTCCACCAAAAAACTGCTAGAACTGATAAATTCAGTAATGTCACAGGATACAAAATCAATGTACAGAATCTGTTGCATTTTTATACATCAATAATGAATCAGCAGAAAGACAAATTAAGAAAACCATCCCATTTTGGGGGCGCCTGAGTGGCTCAGTCAGTTAAGTGTCCAACTTCAGCTCGGGTCATAATCTTGCAGTTTGTGGGTTCGAGACCCACGCCAGGCTCTGTGCTGACAACTCAAAGCCTGGAGCCTGCTTCAGATTCTGTGTCTCCCTCCCTCTCTCTGCCCCTCCCTCCCTTGTACTCTGTATCTTTCCCTCTCTCTCTCAAAGATAAATAACCATTTAAAATTTTTTAATTAAAAAAATCGCATTTATAATTGGATGAAAAAATAATAAGATGTCTAGGAATAAACCTAACCAAAGAGGTAAAAAACCTAACCAAATACAGCAACATGAAAACTATAAAACACCAATGAAAGAAACTGAAGGTGACACAAAGAAATAGAAAGACATTCCATGCTCTTGGCTTGAAAGAACAAATATTGTTAAAATGTCTTGGATGGTACCCAAAGTAATCTATGGATTTAATGCAATACCTATCAAAATACCAACAGCATTTTTCACAGAGTTAGAACAAACAATCCTAAAATGTGTGTGCAACCATAAAAGATTCCAAATAGCCAAAGCAAAACAAAGCTGGAAGCATCACAATTCTAGGCTTCAAGTTATACTACAAAGCTGTAGTAATCAAAACAGTATGGTACTGGCACAAAAACAGACGCATGGATCAATGGAACAGTACAGAAAGTCCAGAAATAAACCCACAACTATGTGGTCAATTAATCTTCACCAAAGCAGGAAAGAATATCCAGTGGGAAAAAGATGGTCTCTTCAACAAATGATGCTGGGAATACTGAACAGCAACATGCAAAAACATGAAACTGGCCCACTTTCTTACACCATACACAAAAATAAAAATTCAAAATGAATGAAAGACTGAAATGTGAGACCTGAAACCATGAAAATTAGAAGAGAACACAGGCAGTAACTTCTTCAACATTGGCCATAGCAACTTTTTTCTAGATATGTCTTCTGAGGCAAGGGAAACAAAAGCAAAAATAAACTATTGGGACTATATCAAAATTAAGATCTTCTGCACATCAAGGGAAACAATCAACAAAACTAAAAGGCAACTTAGAAAATGGGAGAACATGTTTCCAAATGACATATCCAATAAAGTGTTAGTATCCAAAATATATAAAGACCTTATACAATTCAATCCCCAAAAAATGAATGATCCAATTCAAAGATGGGGAGGAGTCAAGGATAGACATTTCTCCAAAGACATCCAAATGGCCAACAGACACATGAAAAGATGCTCCACATGACTCATCATCATGGAAATGCAAATCAAAATTACAATGAGATATCACCCCACACCTGTCAGAATGGCTAAAATCAACAACACAAGAAACAAGCATTGGCGAGGATGTAGAGAGAGCAGAATCCCCTTGCACTGTTGGTGGGAATGCGAACTGATACAGCCACTGTGGATACAGAATAGAGGTATCTCAAAAAATTAAACATAGAACTAGTGTGCAATCCAGCAATCTCTGTACTAGGCATTTACCCAAAGAATACAAAAGTACTAATTGAAAGGGATGGATATATATATATATATATATATATATATATATATATATATA
>NW_024412421.1:26416816-26433482 GCF_014898765.1 Herpailurus yagouaroundi | reverse complement strand
AATCTCTGCCCTGGATACGCTCATGGCTCATCAGGGAAGTCATTAAAGAGTTTCTGTAATCTATATATGTTTATATATATATAAACATATAATGCTATGTTTCTAGCAGCATTATCTACAATAGCCAAATTATGGGAAAAGCCCAAGTGTCCATCGACTGATGAATGGTTAAAGAAGATGTGGTACACACACACACACACACACACACACACACACACACACACACTGGAATATTACTCAGCCATAAAAAAGAATGAAATCTCATCATTTGCAATGACATGGTTGGAGCTAGAGAGTATAATGCTAAGCAAATAAGTCAGAGAAAAACAAATACCATATTTCACTCATATGTGAAACTTAAGAAACAAAAAAAATGAGCAAATGGGGTGGGGCGGGGAGACAGAGATAGGCAAGCCAAGAAACAGACTCTTAACTGTAGAGAACAAACTGATGGTTATGGTGGGGGGGGATGGGTTAGATAGGTGAGGGGGATTAAGGAATGCACTTGTTGTGATGAGCACTGGATGATGTATGGAAGTGCTGAATTACTATATTTTACACCTGAAACTAATAACCTATGTTAAAAATAAATAAATAACAAAATAAAACATTCCACTAGACAAGGAGAGCTAAATAGTACTGAGTGGCTATGGCCTTTTTGTGAATAGGTTTTTTTCTCTGGCTTCACCCACAAGAACATCTTCTTGACAAAGATTTAAGACGACCTCACCGAATTTCCTTGGCAGACAACAGCAGTTCTTCTATCCTATCCCTGACCTCAGGTTTACCTAGAGAGTCTTCTTCTACACTTCCAAGTTCCTCAATTAAGTTTGGTGGTGTATTTATACCCTGGAGGTATTGCAAAACCTTCTCCCTGATCTGGAAAACTATCTGTGTTCCCCAAATCCTGTAACCCATAATCACATTAAAAATTTAAGTACACTATCAATATTACTACCTCTAAGAGAAAAAGAATTCACTCCTGAATCTTAGATACCACAGAGTTAACTGTGACTCAGATGGACACAGAGGTGGTCTTGAAAAGAGATGTGTTTCTTCTCTGGGGATTTACTTTTTTATGCTTACATCATTCTGATTGTCAGTAAAAAAAAAAAAATAGCTTACTAATAACTGAAAAAGTTTATCTACAATTCTGGACCTTTGCTCTCCCATCTTCTAATAATCATATGCTTTTTGCTCTTCTGATCCAAGCAGATACATGACTGAAGTTGAACACCCAGCTCTTGACCAAAATGGCTATAATTCTCTCTCCTGAAGAGAGAGACTCATCTCTTCACTCTACCAAAAGGCTGATCTGATTTCCCTGTCAAATATGTCAAGTAAATCTTTAAAGGTGTCTGTCATGACAGTTACCAACACAAAGTCTGCCAGACAAGAGTACTACCTTCAGGAAGGAAGCAGAAACCTCCAGAGTTAAATTTTAAAAAAGCAGTGAGACTCTAAATATCTAGAGAAGTAACACTCCTACGTGAATCTCAAGCCTAGATGTTTATAAGATGTGGAAAAATAGGAAAGCAGTTCCTACAGAAGACTTGAAAATGGGGAGGGATATTCCTTTATTTGCAAAACAAGAAAACAAGACTAATGGCTCATTAAACCCAATGTTCTATATGGGGTAGGACAAGTTCCCTATAAATTTAAACGTTATTCCTTACAGACTTTCAGGGAGCTGAAGACTTTCTACTAAAATTTTTGGGACAACCTATTGGAAGTCAAAGCTGTAGCACTCTCTTTCATTCTTGTCTCAACTACATAGAAGGCGAGCCTATATTTAGGATGAGTTATTGAATAGGGGAATGGAGATTCTAAAGTGGTCTAAAGACTTCTCAACAGCTAGATGTCCCATCTTATCATTCCTTAACAGGAAAGGCTAATAAAGAGCTGCCTCAAATAGTTGATCCATATAAGTCTCATTTCAGCTCAGCTGTTGATTCATCAGATACATTTCTTGCTGTGTGCAGGGGCTTTCTGTCTGACAAAATGAAATTTGGCTTAGTAACTAGAGTTCTGATTGCAGTATCTTCTACCTTTCATAATATGCTCTCCTAAAGGTCTGGTAATAAATAGACAAACCTCCACCCGCTGCCATCAGCCTCTTGTGCTTTCAAACAGAAACCAGAGAGGCACCTATCTGAGGTCTGTATCAATTTTGTTAAAAAGTTGAGAAAAAGAATGTGATGAACGTAATTTTAAAAAACAGATAAATGATAAGTTCCAAATGGTCTAGAGTATGATTAACAAAAATCGAAAGTAATAAAATATGTGGGGGAAATAAGACTGGTTTCTTTTGAGATGACAAGAGGTCAATAGATTATTTGTTCAGAAATTTTTCAAGGATTTTTGATTAAGAATAAATTAAAGTCGAATGCTTGCTTCATGAAAGCTTCAGATAATTATCTGAAAAGTATTACATATTTGAATAAGTGAAAAGAAACTTTGTATATTCAAGAACTATAACAAAGTCTCTTCATTCTGTCTGTACAATATTTATGCCTAATAAAATATATTTAAATCAAACTGAATGCCTAAGAGAAGAGTGATTCAATAAACACATATGCATGTGATGTTATAGACATACATACATGTCTATCTATATACACATATATATTCCAATTAAATATACCTTTTCTATTTTTATATACACATATACTCCATGTATATGTATGATTTATTTAGGATTAAACTATACTTCCAAAATAATATGTTGGTAGGGGGCGCCTGGGTGACTCAGTGGGTTAAGCATCTGATCCTTGATTTCGGCGCAGGTCATAATGTCACAGTAGTGGGATCAAGCTCCATGTGGGGCTCCATGCTGCGTGTGGGGCCTGCTTAGGATTCTCTCTCTCCCTCTTCCTCTGGCCCTTCCCCAGTTGCACGTGCATGCACATGTGCGCACACACTCTCTCTCTCTCAAAAAATAAAAATAAATACCGGTGCCTGGATGGCTCAGTCGTTGAGCCTCCGATTTCGGCTCAGGTCATGATCTCGCAGTCTGTGAGTTCCAGCCCCGAGTGGGGCTCCGTGCTGACAACTCAGAGCCTGGAGCCTGCTTGGGATTCTGTGTCACCCTCGCTCTCTGCCCCTCCCCCGCTCATGCTCTGTCTCTCTCTCTCTGTCAAAAATAAATAAACATTTAAAAAAATAATAAAAATAAATAAAAAATAAAAATAAAATATGTTGGGGTTTTGTTTTCATCACATTGCAAAACATAAATATACTAAATGAGGGGTGCCTGGGTGGCTCGGTCAATTAAGCTTCTGACTTCGGCTCAGGTCATGATCTCGGTGGTTTATGAGTTCAAGACCCGCATCCGACTCTGACGGAGTCAGAGGCTGACGCTCAGAGCCTGGAGCCTGCTTCAAATTTTGTGTCTACCCCTCTTTCTGCCTCTCTCTCTCTCTCTCTCTCTCAAAAATAAACACTAAAAAAAATTAAAAATAGGGGCACCTGGGTGGCTGAGTCGGTTAAGCATCCGACTTTGGCTCAGGTCATGATCTCACAGTCTGTGAGTTCGAGCCCTGCAACCGGCTCTGTGCTGACAGCTGGGAGCCTGTAGCCTGCTTCAGATTCTGTGTCTCCCTCTCTCTGACCCTTCCCCATTCATGCTCTCTCTCTGTCTCAAAAATAAACATTAAACAAATTTCTTTTTTTTTTTTTATTAAAAATTTTTTTTTCCAACGTTTATTTATTTTTGGGACAGAGAGACACAGAGCATGAACGGGGGAGGGGCAGAGAGAGAGGGAGACACAGAATCGGAAACAGGCTCCAGGCTCTGAGCCATCAGCCCAGTTCGACGCGGGGCTCGAACTCAGGGACTGCGAGATCGTGACCTGGCTGAAGTCGGACGCTTAACCGACTGCGCCACCCAGGCGCCCCTAAACAAATTTCTTAATAAAAAAATTAAAAATAAAGAAATAGACTAAATGAAAAAAAGGGTACAAATATATTTTTAAATCATTCAGGAGAGCAAAAATTATAAAAAGTCATATATGTCATATGCAAAATATATGGAATATATACAAGACATAACTATATGGTAAAAACAAGATGGCAAGTGATAGAACAGCACAGATTTCAAAGGCTTTTTGTAACTTTTGTTCCTCATTACAGAAATAATAAACGTTCATTTAACAAAAATAAAAGGTCATTTTAAGTAAGTTTTTTAAAGTAAATTACAATAAATTATTTAGAATAAAACCAAAGATCACCCAGAGAAGACCATGTGCGCAATGTGATATATAATCTCCCAATCTGGCTTTCAAAATGTACCCATCAAGTTCCTATTTTCTGAAAGACTTGTTTACCTACTTTGGTTAAAATTCAGATAAGTAATCATTTGCATGTTTAAAATATTCTCTTTCAGTATTTCGTATGGTGTTAGGGGTTTTTTGTAGTAGTTCATATTGTGTTGTCTCCTATTCAGCTTTTTGCAAACTACTAACATCCCAAAGAAGGAAGAGGAACGGAAGGAAGTTTCGAAAGTGCTACGGAGTGTCAGCTTTCAAATCTCTGCCCTGGATACGCTCATGGCTCATCAGGGAAGTCATTAAATAAAGAGTTTCTGTAATCTAAGGGGTCAGTATGTTTTATTTCCAGGTTGTGCACTTCAGTAGTCCTATTACTTAGCAAACAAGACACGTTATACATGTAATTACAAACACATTTGGAGACTATGAGCTTCTAGGTAACCCCACGCTTCTAATGGGCAAAAAGGTTTCCCCAGGGTTCGGTTTTTTTCACGTAACGTGCATGTTTATTTACATTTCTCCTGCCAATGTGCTCCTGGATTCTGTGTTTGGTTCCCTGGTGATAAGGAGAGGATGTAAATATCATTAACATATAGGAACACTAAGGAAAATGAGGGCATAGTTAGTATGTTTGTCAGCAACACGACGCCGCACCACCACCCTGTTCGAAGTCAACCACTTCTTTTCCAATAAATGAGCACCAAATGTTTTCCTTTTCATAGAAAAATGGAAACTCTTCTCGGATGCTCTTCCAGTCAATACCACGCACACTTACTGAATAGCATCTATATATGTGCCAGCCACTGTTGCTGGTGCAGACACTTACGGCAAATTATTCCATCTTGGCAACATGTTATTTGGAGGTAGACTGGCACTATTTACAAGGAATATGGGGTTTCATTCGCATCTAAAGTTTTTAAATACCCGCAATTGTGTATGGGCAGGAACATTACCCATGGTTAATTTGCACATTGTTTCCATCGTCCCTAAATTCTGAGGACATTTAGCAAAACTTCATGCCATGTGACATGGCAAACCAAACTGAAGGCAACAATCACTTAATGGACGCGTGGTATTGAGGACTTGTGGGGTCATGATGGACCACCAGACCACTGAATTTCCCTTCTGAACACAGCTCCTGCCTACGCTCTTGCGGATTTGTCGCAGGGCTGTCTGGCTCAGTTATCTTGGTCCTAGGTGGCTGTAGGCAGAATCATACCTCAAAAGGTGCAAAGGGCTCGGGGGTTATCCATCAGGCCAATTCCATTTCAAATATAAAAAATCTTATGAGCTCTGGTCAAATTGACATTTTCTCCATCCTTACGTGTCAGTAGCACGAAAACTCCTTCCATACTGAGATTCTGAACTTTATTCTCCTTTAATGTAACAGTCCTTTCACTAAATCCTTTCTCAGGCTCACTGATTGCTTCTCTTGAAAATACTCTAACCTTTCTTATTATGAATAAAACAGTTATCCAAACCTCAAGAAATTTCCCTAGTTCTCTAGCACTTTAAGCCTGCAACTCTGTGTCAATAGTAAAAATTGAATCAAGGCTCTTTAGGGAAAAATTAGTGCTTCCAAGGGAAACAATGCATTGTCTATCTAGCACATGTCTCCCTGTTACCTATTTATGATCTTACGGCAGCTATTCCCCATCTCTGTAAATTCTAGATAGCTGATAGCAATGAAAAATAATTCTTATCTATAGAAATGCAAGCCTTCCCTGTCCATAGAGAGTCAACTGACCTCCCTTCTCAGGTGTGGACAAGCAAGGATTTTCTTTTGAATCTATTAAATGTCTACTTGATTCCCTCTCTGATTCACCAGTTAAATAATATCCTTAATAATTATTCACTTTATACCAGCACGGGAGATATAGTTTTATCTCTTTTTTGAAAATTATCATTTAACAGCCTCAAGTGAGGAAAATAAGCAAAACTGGGGTATGATTATCAATATGCTGATCAACAGATCAGGAGCTTTATGAAAATGAGACAAGGAAAGAGGACATATCCAGCAAGAAGAGATTGAGAGTCGCATTCTCATGCTTTTCTAAGCATAAGGAGGTCATAATTTAGGGCCAATGAAAACAAAGAGTTATTTAATTATTTTTTCTAAAAGTAATATCACTTAAAAAAATTTGTTTTTATTTTAGAGAGAGAGAGCATGAGTTGGGGGAGAGAGGCAGGGGGAGACAGAGAGAATCTTAAGCAGGATCCAAGCTCAGCTCAGAGCCCAACATGGGACTCAATCCCACGATCCTGGGATCATGACCTGAGCCAAAACCAAGAGACAGATTCTCAACCAGCTGAACTATGCAGGCCCCACTAAAAGTAATATCACGTTTACATTCATATTGCAGTCATGATAGAGATGGTTAAAGGGTGATGGTTAGTGTATGAAACCACTGTCAAAATCACTGCGCCGGACAAAGTTAAACAGGCAGGGAAGACTTCATTCAAGGCTGTTGCAATAGGGAAGGAAGAAAGACCAATCTGAACTCAATTCCACTGAAAAAAATGGGCAGGAAAGTTTTTTAGAACTGGGTTGGGGGATGTCATAGATTACCTGTGTTCATAAATTGGGAAAGGGAAGCAAACAGAGATTTTACACACAGAGAGGAGAAGGCAATATAGAGATCGAGCAGAGAGAGGTTTGAGGATTAGGGTGATGCCACAAGCCAAGGAATACTGGTGTCCACCTAAAGCCGGAAGAGACGAGGAAATTATTCTCCCCTAGGGCCACAAAGTGGACACAGCCCTGCTGACACCTTGATTTTGACCCAATGATACTGACTTCTGACTTCTGACCTCTGAACTACAAGCACAAAAAGTGCTGCAGTTTTAAGCCAAGTTTTTGGTAATTTGTTATATCAGCCACAGAAAACTAATACAGATTCTGGCACCAAGAAGTTGGGTGCTGCTATAACAAATACCTAAAACTGTGGAAGAGGCTTTGGAATTGGTAATAGACAATGACTGGAAGAAGTTTGAGGCACATGATAAATAAAGCCTAGATTGCTCTAAATGGACTGTTGGTTGAAACACGAACATTAAAGACAATGCTGGTGACCACTCAGAAAGAAATGAGAAGCGCGAGAGAGGAAGACTGGATCATCTTAGAGAATACATATACTGCCATAAACAAAACGTTGTAAGAAATATGACCACTCAGGGTGCTGCTCAGGGGCTCAGAAGAAAATGAGAAACGTGCTGCTGGAAAATGCAAAGGCAATCCTTGTAATAGAGTGGCAGAGAGCTTGCCTCACTGAACTGTAACCTAACGTTGCGTGGGAAGAAGAACTTGTGAGTCGAGCCAAGCACCGAAAATGCAGCCTGGTTTCTTTTTGCTGCTAACGCTAAAATGCTAGAGGAAAGAGGTAAATCGAGGAAAGAATCATTAAGCAAAAAGGAACCAGGATTTGACAATTTGGGAAATTCTCAGACTGTCTGGATTGCAAAAGTTGCTAAAATCAGGAGATTCGTTGGTATGAAAGCGTGCTCGAGAGGGAAGGCCAAAGTGTGGCTGGAGACCATGTTGCCAGTGCTCAAGAGATTGAGCATGAGCAGAGAGGTGCAACAGTTGGGGGACTGGAGAAACATAGGTGACAAGAACAGCACATTGGTCTAGGAATTATGTGCGGTGGTCCAGCACTACAGGTCCTGAAAAGTGGTTGGATTCTGGGTATATGTTGGAGACAGAACTGACCATATTTTCTGACTGGTTGTACATATTTTGTGAGAGAGAAGAGTCGGGGATTATTTCTAAACTTTGGGTTTGGATAACTGGAAGGATGGAGTTGACATTTCCTGAGATAAGTTTATAGGAAAGTACCAGGAGCTCAGTTCTTAGTGTAATAGATTGATATTTCCATTTGTTTAAAACATGAGCAGAGATTTGGAAAGATAATTGAATTGAATATGGGAGTCCAGAGATGAGCATCTAGAGCCAATGACAGCTATAAATTTGGGGTTATCAGTATAGAAATACCATCTAGTGGATATGACTGGAGGAAATCATCAGAACCGGACCGTAAATACAAAATAGAAAAGGTTCAAAAACAGAGTCACAAGAGCCCTCAAAATTAAAAAGTCTACAAGAAGAGGAGAAGGAGTTGGTAGGAGAAAAACCAGAGGATTGTGCTAAGCCAAGTAAAGAAACTGTTTCAATGAAGGAGTGATCAAAATTGTCTAATCCTGGCCGAGCAGATGAGTAAGAAAAGGGCTAAGAAGCGTCCATGGGATTTAGCAACACGCAAGTCCTTGGAGACACTGTCTAGAGAAGTTTTGTTATATAACCAGGGGTTTAAAAGTTTGACATGATGACTGTGGAGGGTGGGTTAGGAGAGAATTTAAATTTTTTTTTTTAACGTTTATTTTATTTTTGAGACAGAGAGAGAAAGAGCATGAACGGGGGAGGGGCAGAGAGAGAGGGAGACACAGAACCAGAAGCAGGCTCCAGGCTCTGAGCCATCAGCCCAGAGCCCGACGCGGGGCTGAAACTCACGGACCATGAGATCGTGACCTGAGCTGAAGTCGGACGCTTAACCGACTGAGCCACTCAGGCGCCCCTAAGAATTTAAAAACAAGTATATACAGAAAGTGAAAAGAAATTGACTGGAAAGTGAATTAATTTTGTTTTAAAAAATCCACAAATTTGGCCAGATTAAGCTCATTACTAAGTTAAAACAGAAAACTTGTGCTGAAAGGCGCCAGACGGCTAGAGGTATGGAGGAAATGAGTAACCAACATGACTCATTCAATTAGAGTTTGCTAATTAAAGAAAGAGGTAGTAAGTGCGTGGTAATTTGCAAGATCTAAGGGGGAGCAAATGTGATTGTTTTAATAGGTTAAATCTGTGCAGTAAAACAGATAGAGAGGAGGTTGAATGGGGTTCTTGAAAGGTTAGAGGCGATGAGAACAAAAAGCAAAGGTGAAGGAACTGACTTTAGGAAAGAAATACTTCTTCCTCCAAAACCATAGGGATAGGTGAGAAGGCAACTGTTCACCAGGGTTTCTCAGTCTCAGCACTACTGACATTTTGAGCTGAGTAATTCTTTGTTGTGGGAGACCTGTTCAGTGCATTATAGGACACTTAGCACCCCTGACCCATACCCACTAGATGCCAGTAGCACTCCCTCCCATTGTGACAGCCCCAAATGCCCCCTGGGAGGAAAATCACCTTGGCTGAGAGCACTGATACAGAGATAAACTTATTGAAAAGAAGAAGATTTCACTGTTGAGCTCCGAGTCCCAAGAGCAACTGAAACGGTAACTGCATACAAAGCATCAGAATAGGCTGGGCAATTAACAGAACTTCTGGAAATAATTTTTAATTTTTTTTACGTTTATTTGAGAGAGAGCGCACACATGAGCAAGTGGGGGCGGGGGGAGAGAATGAATCCCAAGCAGGCTCCACGAACAGCACTGAGCCCTACACAGGGCTCGATCTCAGGACCGTGAAATCATGACCTGAGAGGAAATCAAGAATCAGATGCTTAGCCGACTGAGCCACCCAGAGACCCCCGGAAAGAATTTTTAATAACAGTAGATACCGGGCTGGCTTTGTTCTATGTCAGTTTAGCTCATGGAAAGTGTGAATGCTAGAATCCCTTTTCCTGCATGCTTCCAGATTCACACAGACCACAAGAGACATTTTACATGAGAATTGGAAAGTGGGAGGGAGACAACTACCACGTGGCTTTCACCCCCGAAGCCTGGTGCAGGGCGCACACACCCTTGCAAGGACTGCTGCAGCCCACGCAGGGCCACTAATCTGCTGACTGGTCCTGGAGTGAGGCCACGACCAGGCCACAATCCCTCCAGATGCCTCCAGATGCCCTCTCTCCTTTTCTCCCACTGGGGGCTGGGGGCCTCTTTTGCTCTGGGAGGATGGCTGCCACTGGCCCCCCGGGTCACCCACCTCATTGAAGTTGGAGACTTAGAAGCCATGAGAGACCCTTATGGGCTCCATTTCCTGTTTGCAGGCTCCAGTCTGGCCTTGCCATCCCAGTTTGTGCTTACTCTCCCCTGCTCCCAGTCCGTCCCTCTTCCTAACTGCCAATCCTGCCGGCTCCAAGCTGCAGTGCCCAACACAGAGACAAAAACTGTACATAAACTTTTTTTTTTAATGTGTATTTATTTTTGACAGAGAGAGAGAGACAGAGCATGAGTGGGGAGGGGCAGAGAGACAGGGAGACACAGAATCCAAAGCAGGCTCCAGGCTCTGAACTGTCAGCACAGAGCCCCACGCGGGGCTCGAACTCACAGACCACGAGATCAGGACCTGAGCTGAAGTCGGACGCTCAACCGACTGAGCCACCCAGGCGCCCCTGTACATAAACCCTTTAATGAGATCTCTCAGTTGTCTGAAGCGAAATCCCTCCAACAAATCCCACATTCTACACCACTTACTTCCTAATGCCTGTATGTCAGGTATAACAACGCTATAAACTATGTTCTAGTGTCTTTCTTTTATAGGTGAGGACACTGACACATGGAAACACTAACTCCAGCAAGGTGCCACATTTAGCAAGTGACAGAGTCTGAACAACATCCATCTTGCTTCAAAATCCTCTCTCCCTCCACCATATTGGTCTACAATGCCATCAGTTTAGGAGGTAAAAAGGATAGAACTTTCTAAACTTACTGACCTTGACCTATTGACAAATGACTCTCTATTGTTTTCTAATAAGGGCTTTGAAGGGGCGCTTGGGTGGTTCGGCCAATTGAGCATCCAACTTCAGCTCAGGTCACAATCTCATGGTTCATGAGTTTGAGCCCTACATCGGGCTCGCTGCTGTGAGTGCAGAGCCCAGGTGAGATCCTCTGTCCCCCCCGCCCCACCGTCCCTTCCCCACTCTTACTCTCTCTCTCTCTCTCTCTCTCTCTCTCACTCAAAATAAATAAATAAATAAACCTTTAAAAAAAAAAAACTCTTTTCAAGACAGCATTTAATGATGTATTAGAGGTAGGAGACACAAAACTTAAAGATAAAATTTACTTGCTCTTCACAGATATTCAACAAGAAGAGTTTAAGCTTCCCATCTTTTATTACTACATAATGCTTATGAGGCACTAACATTTGGTGGCAGCAGATGTCCTAAAAGTTGAGAAGGGACCTTAATCACCCCATCAACATTCAGTTTAATCAGGACTAGGAAAGAGTGATCAGGAGTTTTACGACTATTCTTGTGCCACCGTCAATGCCCTGGCTCTAACATCTTGCCTCTCCATACCACAGGCAGAGCTTCTAAGCCATTCCCTCCCTAAGTTACACTTATAGTAACAAAGCAGTCATGCTCACAGTACACAGAGACTGGCAATAGACCAAGATAGAACGTGTCTTGAGTTTTATTTGCTGGTGTTGTACAAATCAGCAGCATAACCACCCAGGCGTTGATGAAAACATATTAGGTTCTCCGGGTGAACAATCTCACCCGGAGATGGAATGGGTACCTAACCCATTCCATTCCACAAGGATGAATCCATTCTAAAACAAACCTAGCAGTCATCCATGCTCATTTTACACTCCCAAACACCAGAGTTACCCAACTCAAAAAGAGAGCCCACATTGTTCTCTGATAGCTAAAAGCTAGGATGCACTTCCTTCATTGAGCTAGACTACACCTGCCTAAGATTACGACCCAAGGGTATTAGAAGAGTCATTTTGCCTCATTTGGAGTATTTTCCTCCACCCAGTATGTGCCATATTTAGTATTTAATGCATCCTCTCATGTTATAAGAAGAAGAAGAAGAAGAAGAAGAAGAAGAAGAAGAAGAAGAAGATTGATATTAAATCAGCTAGTTTCTTTTTTTAATTTTTTTTAAATTTTTTAAAAAATTTTTAGACAGAGAAAGAGCGTGCACAAGCAGGGGAAAGAGACAGAAGGAGAGGGGGGCAGAGAGAGAGAGAGAGAGAGAGAGAGAGAGAGAGAGAGAGAGAATCTTAAGCAGGCTCCATGCTCAGAGAGGAGCCTGATACAGGGCTTGATCCAAGGACCCTCAGATCATGACCTGAACCAATATCAAGCATCTGACACTTAAACAACTGAGCCATCCAGGTGCCCTTAAACCAGCTACTTTCTAAACCAATCTGTTCCATCGGTGAAATTTTTGTTAGCTTGATTACTGCAAACATAAATGATTATTGCTTTTGTCGTAATTTTTTTCACTTTATACTCTAGTAGCATTATGGTTATACAAGCTCAAAACAGGTAATAATTATTTGAGTAGTCATTTTAAAAAGCTCTTTTCCATGATTTCTACAGAAAATTATTCAGTTGAACAAAGTTCTTTTTTAAGTCATAGTAAATATAGGTATGTGGTTTTTTAGTCTTTTTAAAATTTTTTTTTCAATGTTCATTTATTTTTGAGAGAGGGGGGAAGGGCAGAGAGAGAGGGAGACACAGAATCTAAAGCAGGCTCCAGGCTCTGAGCTGTGCTCCAGCACAGAGCCCAACATGGGGCTCAAACTCAAGGTGAGATCATGACCTGAGCCGAAGTCAGACGCTCACCTGACTGAGCCACCCAGGCGCCCCTGGTTTTTTATGTTCTAAAAATAAGCTTAGTATTCCAGCTGACTCTAAGATTGCAGTTATATTACCCGAGAACAAGATAAAATTTTGTAATAGAATATCTTCATCAAAGAGGGGGTTCAAGATGGCAGAGTAGGAGGACCCTAAGCTCACCTCATCCCACGTCTGCAATCAGGTTTCACTCACATCTGAGTAAATGAGAGCCACCCAAAGACTGGCAGAACAAATGCCACTACTAAATGGAGAGAAGAAGCCACATGGTAGAAGTTAGGAAAAATAGAAAGAGTGGCTGGGAGCTGCCTGCAAGAGGGAAGGAGCTGGGTCGCAGAGAGGGGGAAAGCACCAGGGAGCCCACACAGGGAAAATGAATCCCCATAACATCTGGCCTTGAAAACCAGAGGGGCTGAATTCTGTGAGTTTGTATAACCAGGGAGACTCAGAGCCTGGACCTTTAAAAGTCAGCTGACTCAGCACCGGGCAAGCCCGGAGGGTGAACACAGCTAATGATAGCAGAGTCCTGCCTTTAAAGAGAAAACAGCCTGAAAGCGGGCAACATAGAAGCCACAGTTTGCACAACGGGAGAGAGATCAGCTTATACTGATTTCAGAGTGTGTGGGGGACTTCTCTGGGAACAAAGAAGCTGGCAGTTACCATCTTCTTCCCCCAACCCCCAGCATAATGCTATGGGAGGCCACGCGGCACAGACGTTTGCTACCTAACCCGCTAGCAGGGCATGCTGCCCACGAGTTGTCCTGAGAACTCACCCACTCGAAGCCTGCTGGCCTCAGCCCTGGGCTCAATGCAAAATTTTGTTAACCCCATGCATGTACCCTGCCCAACTGTCGTGTGCACAGATGCCACATGACCCCAGCTGCCACCACTACCACCACGTGCCGAGCCCGGGGCAGCTAGCGGGCTGCGGGGGATCCCCGTCTGGGACCAGTGGCTCAGTGCAAATTTTGCCAACGCCGCTGCCCCGCCCCCGAGCCCTTCTGCTATCATGACCCCTCAAAGCATGGGTCTCACTACCGCTACAGTAAGCAAGCACAGGCCACAACAAAGAATTAGTACAGATGTCTGGACTGCAAGGAAAAGTGGCTCTGACTAAACAGCAGGACACAAGCAACACACATAGGAGACTCCCCTGTAGTGCCAGGTTCTGGTGAATAGGGGACACTGCACTGCAGAGCACTACAGGATTCCACATGAGGCCACTACCTTTAAGAGCAGAAGACATAGCTGAGTTTCCTGACACACAGAAACAGACACAGAGAGGTGCACAAAATGAGGAGACGGGGAAATATGTCCCAGATGAAAGAACAGGACAAAATCACAGCAGGAGATCTAAGTGAAAGGAAAATAAGTAATACACCTGATACAGAATTTAAAGTAATGGTCATAAAGACACTCACCAGACTTCAGAAAAGGGTAGAGAACATCAGTGAGACCCTTAACAGAGAGGTAAAAAATAATACAGCACAAATGAAGAACTCAGTAAATGAAATTACAAACACATGAGGTGGAATAAGTAGGTTACAGGAAGCAGAGGAACATATCAGTGACCTGGAGGATAGAGTCATGGTTGATAGAGGATAGAGGATGGAGGATAGAGTCATGGATAGAGTCATGATTGTTTAATCAAGCTGCACAGGTGAGAGACCAATACTGCAGAATGAGAACAGACTTAGAGAACTCAGTGACTCCATCAAGTGTAATAACATTCACATTAGAGGAAAAGAGAAGAGTTGGAGAGGGCGAAAAATGTGTTTGAAGAAATAATAGCCTAAAAGTTTCCAAATCTGGGGACAGAAACAAATATGTAGATTCAGGAGGTACAGAGATCTCCCAACAAATTCAACCCAAGGAGGTCTACACTGAGACACATAGTAATTAAAATAGTAAATAGTGATGAAGAATTTTAAAGGTTGTTAGAGAAGATAGTTACATACAAGGGGAAACCACATAAGGCTATCAGCTGATTTTTCAGCAGAAATTTTGCAAGCCAAAAGAGAGTGTCATCATGTATCCAAAGTGCTGAAAGGGAAACATCTGCAGCGAAGAATACTCTATCCAGCAAGGTTATCATTCAGAATAGGAGGAGAGATAAAGCATGTCCCAGACAACAAAAGTTAAAAGCATTCTCGACCACTAAACCAGTCCCACAAGAAATGTAAAGAGGGACTCTGTGAGTGGAAAACAAAAACCGAAAGTAGAGTAAGAAAAATATGAAACACAAAAGTAAAAAGAAACAAATAATAAGTATATCTGTAAAAATGAGTCAAGAGAAGCACAAAATTAAAAGATATAAAAGATGATACCAAATATATGAAACGTGGAAGGCAGAGGAGCAAAGAATGACTTCAAAACCCAGCAACCATGAGTTTAATATAGACTGCTATATACAGAAGATGCTATATATAAGCCAAATGGTAGCCACAAATAGAAAAACATAATAGATATAATATATATGCAAATAGAAATAGAAATAGGCAAATATGCAAATAGAAAAAAATAATAGATATGCAAAAAATAAAAAGTAAGGAACCCAAGTATATCACTAAAAAAAACCCCAGAAAACCATGAAAGAGAAGAAAGGATCAGAGAAAAACTACAAAAACAACCAGAAAACAAGTAACAAAATGGCAATAAATACATATCTATCAATAATTACTGTGAATGTAAATGGACTAAATGCTCCAATGAAAAGATACAGGGCACAGAATAGATTAGAAAAAATAATAAAAACAAGATCCATCTATATGCTGCCCATAAGAGATTCATTTTAGACCTAAAGATACCTTCAGATTGAAAGTGAAGGAATGGAGAAAATTTATCATGCTAATGGATGTCAAAAGAAAGCCAGCTTAGTAATACTTATACTGGACAAAACAGACTTTAAAACAAAGACTGTAAAAAGAAAATAAATAAATAAATAAATAAATAAAGCAAAGACTATAACTAAAGACAAAAAGGATAATATGTGATAATAATGGGGACAATCCAAGAAGATATAACAATTATAAATATATGTACACCCAACATGAAAGCACCCAAATACATACAACAGTTAATAACAAATATAAAGGAACTAATCAATGATAATAAATAATAATAGGGATCTTTAACAACCACTTAAGTCAAAGGACAGATCATCCAAACACAAAATCAACAAGACAACAATGGCTTTGAATGACACACTGAACCAGAAATTTTAACAGATATATTCAGAACATTTCATCCTAAAACAATTCTTTTCAAGTGCACATGGAACATTCTCCAGAATAGATTACATCTTAGCCCACAAAACAAGCCTCAACAAATTCAAGAAGATCTAAGCCATACCATGCATCTTTCCTTACCACAAAGCTAAAAACTAGCAGTCAACCACAAGAAAAACTCTGGAAAGACCAGAAATACATGGAGGTCACACAATATGCTACTAAACAATGAATGGGTCAACCAGGAAATAAAAGAATAAATACATATTACATGGAAACAAATGAAAATGAAAATGCAATGTTCCAAAACCTTTGAGATGCAGCAAAAGCAGTTCTAAGAGGGAAGTTAATAGCAACACAGGCATACCTCAAGAAGCAAGAAAATCTCAAATAAACAACCTAACTTAACATGAAAAGGAGCTAGAAAAAAAACAACAAACAAAACTGAAATCCATCAGAAATAAGAAAATAATAAAGATTAGAGCAGAAATAAATGATATAGAGACTAAAAACCAACAGAACAGATCAATGAAACCAGGAGCTGGTTGTTTGAAAAAATAAGCAAAATTGATAAACCTCTAGCCAGACTCATAGAAAGAAAGAAAGAAAGAAAGAAAGAAAGAAAGAAAGAAAGAAAGAAAGA
>NW_024412421.1:26405551-26416806 GCF_014898765.1 Herpailurus yagouaroundi | reverse complement strand
AGAAAGAAAGAAAGAAAGAAAGAAAGAAAGAAAGAAAGAAAGAAAGAGAAAGAAAGAGGAGAGAGAGGATTCAAATAAAGCAAATCACAAATCAGAGAGGAGAAATAACAATGAACACACAGGAATACAAAGAACTGTAAGAGAATATTATGACAAACTATATGCCAACAAATTAGACAACCCAGAATAAATGGTAAATTCCTAGAAACATATAACCTACCAAAACTGAAGCAGGAGGAAACAGAAAATTTGAACGGACCAATTACCAGCAAGGAGATTGAATCAGTAATCAAAAAATTCCCAACAGACAAAACTCTAGGACCAGATGGCTTCACAGGTGAATTCTACCAAACATTTAAAGAAAAGTTAATACCTATTCTACTCAAACTCTTCCAAAAAAATAGAAGGAAAATATTGAAATTCATTCTATGAAACAAATATCACCCTGATACCAAGATCAGATAAAGACACCACAAAAAAAGAGAATTATAGGCCTGTATCTCTGATGAACATAGATGCAAAAATCCTCAACAAAATACAAGCAAACAGAATCCAACAATATATTTTTAAAAACACTCACCATGATCAAGTGGGATTTATTCCCAGGATGCAGGTGTGCTTTGCTATTTGCAAATCAATCAACATGATACATCACATCAATAAGAGAAGGGATAAAAGTCATACTATCATCTCAAAAGATGCAGGAAAGCATTTGACAAAGTACAACATCCATTCATGATAAAAGCCCTCAACAAAGTAGGTTTAAAGAGAACATACCTCACAATAACAAAGGCCGTCGATGAAAAACCCACAGTGAACATCATATCAAAGGGGAAAATTTGAGAGCTTTCCCCCTAAAGTCAAGAACAAGACAAGAATGCCCACTCTCACCACTTGTATTCAACATTGTACTGCAAATCTGAACCACAGCAATCAGACAACAAAAAGACATAAGAGGCATCCAAGTCTGTAAGGAAGAAGTAAAACCTCCACTATTTGCAGATGTCATGACACTATACACAGAAAACCCTAAAGACTCCACCAAAAAAACTGCCAGAAACTGATAAACAAATTCAGTAAAGTCACAGGATACAAATCAATGTGCAAAAATGTGTTGCATTTCTATACACTAATAATGAAGCAACAGAAAGAGAAATTAACAAAAAATCTCATTTGCAATTACCCCCAAAATAAGATACCTAAGGATAAACCTAACCAAAGAAGTGAAACATCTGTATTCTGAAAACTATAAAAAACTGATAAAAGAAATTGAAGCAGACACAAATAAATGGAAAGATATTACATGCTCATGGATTGGAAGAACAAATATTGTTAAAATGTCTACACTATCCACAGCAATCTACACATTTAATGCAATCCCTGTCAAAATACCAACAGCATTTTTCACCAAGCTAGAACAAACAATCCTAAAATATGTATGGAACAGCAAAAGACCCCTGATAGCCAAAGGAATCTTGAAAAAGAAATGCAAAGTGGGAGGCATCACAATTCCACACCTCAAGTTATATTGCAAAGCTGTAGTAATCAAAACAGTACAGTACTGGCACAAAAATGGACACCTAGATCTATGGAACAGAAAGTCCAGAAATAAACCCACAACTATGTGGTCAATTAATCTTCAACAAAGCAGGAAAGAATATCCAATGGGAAAAAGATACAGTCTCTTCAACAAATGGTGTTAGGAAAACTGGACAGCAATATGCAAAAGAATGCATACACCATACACTTTCTTTTTTTCTTTCTTTCTTTCTTTCTTTCTTTCTTTCTTTCTTTCTTTCTTTTTCTTTTTATTTCTTTCTTTCCTTCTTTCCTTCTTTCTTTCTTTCTTACACCATACACAAAAACAAATTCAAAATGGATGAAAAACCAAAATGTGAGACCTGAAACCATAAAAATCCTAACAAAACACAAGCAGTGACTTCTTTGACATCAGCTGTAGCAACTTTTTTCTAGATGTGTCTCCTGAGGCAAGGGAAACAAAAGCAAAAATAAGATATTGGGACTACATCAAAATAAAAATCTTCATCACAGCAAAGCAATCAACAAAACTAAAAGGCAACCTATGAAATGGAAGAAAATATTAGCAAAAGGCTTATCCGATAAAGGATTGGTATCCAAAATATACAAAGAACTTATAAAACTCAACAACCAAAAAACAAATAATCCAATTAAAAAATGGGCAGAAGACATGAACAGACGTTTCTCCAGAGATACACAGATGCCTAACAGACACATGAAAAAATGCACAATATCACTCATCATCAAGGAAAATGCAAATCAAAATAACAATCAGCTATCACCTAACACCTGTCAGAATGACTGACATCAACAACACAATACACAACAGGTGTTGGTGAGGATGTCGAGGAAAAGGAACCCTCTAGCACTGTTAGCGGGAATGCAAACTGGTCCAGCCACTGTGGAAAACAGTATGGGTGTTCCTCATAAAGCTAAAAATAGAACTATCTAATGATCCAGCAGTTGCACTACTGAGTATTTACCCCCCTAAAAAATAAAAGAAAAGAACACTAATTAGAAAGGATACATGCACCCTTATGTTTATAGCTGCATTATTTACAATAGCCAAGATATGGAAGCATTTCAAGTGTCCATCAACTGATGAATGGATAAAGAAGATGTGGCATGTATATATATATATATGTATATATGGCATATATATATATATATATATATCAGAATATTATTCAGACATAAAAAAAGAATGAAATCTTGCCATTTGCAACAACATGGATGGAGCTAGAGAGTATAATGCTAAGCTAAGTCAGAGAAAGACAAATACTTTATGATTTCACTCATGTGGAATTTAAGAAACAAAACAACTGAGCAAAGAAAAAAGAGAGAGAGAGACAAACCAAGAAACAGACTCTTAGTTATAGAGAACAAACTTAAGGTTGCTGGATGGGAGGTGGGCAGGGGATGGGCTATATGGGTGATGGGGACTAAGGAGTGCACTTGTGATGAGCACAGGGTGACATATGGTAGTGTTGAATCACTGTATCGTTCCTGAAACTAATATAACACTGTATGTTAACTAAACTGTAATTAAAATTTAAAAAAAATATCTTCATCAAAACTAGGAACAGTTTCTACAGAAATTATCAATTAACTCTTGCATATCGTCTTCAAATTTCTACTAGTGCAAAATGAATTCTGAAATATATTGTACCGCCTATAAGACTGGAGAAATCAAGTCACAAAGAGCTCTTACTATCTTTTTTAATGTTTGTTTGTTTTGATGTTTGTTTGTTTGTTTTTGAGAGAGAAAGAGTGCAGGTGAGCAGGGAGGGGCAGAAGGAGAGAGAGAGAGAATTCCAAGCAGGCCCTAGGCAATTAGCGCAGAGCCCAATGCACGGATCAATCCCAAGAACCATGAGATCACGTCCTGAGCTGAAATCAAGAGTCAGTGGCTTAACCAACCTGAGTTCTTACTATTTTTGAGATCTCACAGCCATCTTCCAGAAATAGAAAGAAGGGCTTGCAATGGGCAATCTTCTCTCTGTACCCAGAGCGCAGTCCTTCAAGGAATGCCTTATATTTCACCTCATTAGAGTCTATCTCTGGTAAGAAAAAACAGGTAGTGCAGGTATTGACAATATAAATGACCCCAAGAAGAAAATTATAGACATGGCCAACATGTGTTAAAGCACAGAGTTTATCAGGATTAAGAACGGATTCATCAGTTTAATTTCTCAGTAACTGGATTAGTATCTGTCCTCTAAATAAATCTGCTTCTTGGATACCTGTGTTCTGCTCAGTTACAGGTAAAACATGTATAATAAGGAAATGAATGAAGGATTGTTTCTTTCAGATAGAAGAGTGAAAAAGTCCTAAGGGGGAAAAAGCCAGGAATAATAAGAAGCAAAGTTTAATAATTCAACTTTATATAGCTGTACTCAGTGGAAAAAATGCAATTTAGTAAAATTCAATAAATAATTCTTTTAAATTAAATTATTTGTTAAAATTAAGCTGTGCTCTGGGTTTTTAAATCAAAATGAATATACTATGGTAATTGGGGATATGAGAAAAAATAAATTAACACTACTCGGAACATAGTTAATGTGTCTGAATTGATGCCAATACCTGTTAGTGAGGGAATAATATTCTAGCAGATGAAAGTTGCAAATTATGTTTTAATAGGTTCATATACAATGATAGGCAAATTGTAATACTCATTTTCTTCTGAATACTTCAATTTGCACTGTTTTCCTCCAATAATTTCTGCTTCAATGATTGTATATTGATCTTCACTATGTATTACGTTGCCTTAAATTAAATACTCTATTTGTAAGTTGCAGGGGAGGTGGGGGACCCACATGAAGACTGCTCCAAATTCTCATGAAACCACCTGATCTTTCATCAGTACGGCATTTCATTTTCAGAAATAATTCCTGTGATTTTCTTGCCTTGAATATTCAGGAATTGGCTATCCAATTCATTTGTATTTATTCATCTTGCTTTTCCTTCATATTTGATCTTTGTTTCTGCCTTGAGTCATTTCACAGCTAATTAATTTCTCTACCTCCCAAATGAGAAAAAGACAAAATAATGTAAGCTATTCTAGTAGCGTTGAAGTAGAAAAATTAGAAAGGGACTACACAGTTGTTCCAAATGTCTGTGCCAGCTGACCCCAGGTTCACCCCCTCCCTTCCTTCCGTACTGCCCCTGTATGAAAAACTTTTGACATGTGGATCTACCTCTGCCCTACTCAGAGATAGAGCCAATTCTGCCAAGCCTGACTGTATGTATGGAAATAAACACGCCAGCACCATGCCTGTGAGGTTACCAATAGTCTTGCTACCCTAATACAAGACAGCCTTGGATATGGCATGCTTACTAAGAACTTCTTCCATTCCCTCCAAATCAATTTCTTCTAAAGGATACAGCTCTGGGGTGCCTGGGTGGCTCAGTGGGTTAAATGTCCAACTCTCAATTTCAGCTCAGATCATGACCTAACAGTTTGTGGGATCGAGCCCTGCTTCAGGCTCTGTGCTGAAAGTGGATCCTACTTGGGATTCAATCTCTCTCTCTCCTCTCTCTGCCCTTCCCCGCCTCAAAATAAATAAATAAACTTTAAGAAAGAGAGAGAGAATACAGTTCTCCCTTCTTTTCCAGACTGATAATCTGTCCTTCCTGAAAGGTCTAGAGTCCTCCTCACTCTTGCCCTCATGTGGTTAGATTTCAACAACACACCAGACAGCTCCCCTTTGCCTGCCCCTTTCTCCCAGGGGTGAGAAGTGGAGCCTGTAAAATCACTGTTTCAAAGAAGACATACCCTTGGGAAATCTGCTAGAACCGCCCACTTATTACAAGTATGTCCACCACCTAGAGATCCCAATAAAACAGCCCTATAGGAATGCCATAGCTAGCTAGAATACTGTTCTCTTGGGCACTGCCCTCGTGGATAATGTTTTGGAGACTTAGCCACCTGGTTGAAGGCAACTCAGCCTTCAGTTTGTCCAACTAAATATCCCTTGCCCTTTATTGGTTCTCTCTGTCCCCTTCACCAGCCAACATTCAAAATCCTATAACAGTTTGTATAATTTAGGTTAATTTAATTTCATCTTTTTGTCACTGTTTATTACTCTGAATAATCAATATTTGCCAGCAATCATAGTAATAGTTCAGAAATGATGTTAGGTTTGTCTATTGTAAGTTTCTTTTTAGCAAGGTTAATAAAATATGCAACAAAACTGGTACAACATATTGATCCACTTCTGTATAGGTCTATATATGCTTTGACTAATATGAAGAGGCCTGGAGGGCTATCAGCTGAAAGAATTAGTCATACATTGATATTTTAGTTGGCCTTGTGTTAAGGAACTTGGGGATTCCCCCCAAATGCATTAGGTTACTGTTTTAATCACTGCTGCACCCCCAGGACCTATCACAGTACATTACCAAAAGCAGGTTTCTAAAACATTAGGTAAATAAGTGAATGGACGAAGATAGTGTCTTGTGCCTAAATTCAAGATTTCAAAAATAACTTCAATAAATATCAATCATGGGAAAATAGCACAAAACAATAGTAAGTGCTAACTACACAAGTATTAATAAAGATTAAAAGAAAAGAGAGAAAAGAATGTCGTGAAGAAGATGGTAAAGCGTTCATAGAGAATTTGGAACTAATTCAGCCTTAAATGTGAGGTAAGGTTTATCAGCATAATGTAAGGGGGAAAGTATTCCTAGCACAGGAAACAGAACACATGAATACCTATGGGTACATAAAAGCATGGACCAAGGGGAAGAATGGCTCTTTGGAGTGAAAAATGTGCAGGAAATACAGTTAGATGGATGAACCAAAGCTAGAACATGGGGGTCATTAAAACTCGGGCAGGGAAGACTTAGAAAAGCACCAGTCAAGTTTGAGTCTAGTCAAGCAAGATGTTTTTTATGCATCAAGATATCAACTCCCTCTCCATTTCACAAAGTCCATTTTGCCAAAAGATGCTTCCTTCTTTCCCATGCTCTTTGTTAAACATACGACTCCAGTATAGGCAGGGGAGTACAGAGTACTGAAAAGAGAGAACCACAATCAAGTACCAGACATAGTAACTTGGGCAAGGATGGTCTCAAGGGCAGGTTCCCCAAATTATCACCAAAGCATCTACTGATAAAACAAAGCATAGTTAATTACTTACCATGGTGACAGAGAACACGGGGTCAGCAGAGTCTTAGTAATGTCCTGGAGAGGGAAGGACAAAGTCAGGATATTTTTTGAGATTTTGAAGTCCGATTTAAGGCAGGTCTTTCAGTGTGGAGGCTTGATTACTACTGAGTAGGAATCACGATGTAATGGCTTAGAATTAGTGGGCACAGCAATGCAAGAGTGTTGAGGTGAGGGATTTCAGAGTCTGATGTAAACTGTCCACAGATGGTTTCTATTAATGAGCTGACAGAACTATCTGGAAGACCTTGGAATGAAAACGTTTTTTAAAAGTTGTATCTTCCTGGGAAGGAGTCTCATGAAAGATTGAAGTTATGTCAAAGGCAATGGAATAATAAAGTCATGTTAATGTAGACAGTAAACTGCAGATACTGTTTCAATACTCAATGCACGTGCTTGCTAAGAGCAGAGGAAGCAGAACCGAAGGAAGAGGGGCCAAGCTGTGCTAGGTGGATTCAAAAAAGTCTTCAATGGGGCGCCTGGGTGGCGCAGTCGGTTAAGCGGCCGACTTCAGCCAGGTCACGATCTCGCGGTCCGTGAGTTCGAGCCCCGCATCGGGCTCTGGGCTGATGGCTCAGAGCCTGGAGCCTGTTTCCGATTCTGTGTCTCCCTCTCTCTCTGCCCCTCCCCCATTCATGCTCTGTCTCTCTCTGTCCCAAAAATAAATAAAAACTTTGAAAAAAAAAATTTTTTTTTAATTAAAAAAATAATAAAAACAAAAACAAAAAAGTCTTCAAAGAAAAAGTGACCTCTGTGCCACAACCTGAAAAATGAGCAGGAGTTTGACCTGTGTACAAAAAAGGAGAAAGAAATTA
Organism: Herpailurus yagouaroundi; assembly: GCF_014898765.1. NCBI lineage: Eukaryota > Metazoa > Chordata > Mammalia > Carnivora > Felidae > Herpailurus > Herpailurus yagouaroundi. The sequence continues at coordinate 26,409,285 of NW_024412421.1, read as the reverse complement.
AGGGCATATGCTTCTGATTCTGTGTCTCCCTCTCTCTCTCTGGCCCTCCCCTGCTCATGCTCTGTCTCACACTGTCTCTCAAAGATAAATAAACATTTTTAAAAAAATTTTTTAATAAAATTTTTTCAAAAAAAGAAGGGCATAACATCGTGTACAAAAAGGTCTAGAAGAATGTGTTTGGTCTACAGGACTATAAGTAAAAGGCTTTCATTCTGGTTCTAAAATAGAAACTGATGCATTTCTATGAACCTTTTACATGGTTAAGAATGATGTTTATTTGGGCCACCTAGGTAGCTCAGCCAGTTAAGCATCCAGCTTCGACCCAGGTCATGATCTCACAGCTAGTGAGTTCAAGCCCCACATCAGGCTCTCTGCTGTCAGCACAGAGCCCACTTCAGATTCTCTCTCCCACTTCTCTCTCTGCCCTTTCCCCTCCCCTTCTCTGTCTCAAAATAATAAATAAAAAAAATTTTAAGAATCTTTATTTATTTATTTACTTATTTATTTGAGAGAGAACACACATGAGCAGGGGAGAGAAGCGGAGGGAGAGAGAGAGAGAGTCTTAAGCAGACTCCACACTCAGTGCAGAGTCTGGCTCAGGACTCAATCCCATGACCCTGAGATCATGACCTGAGCCGAAATCAAGAGTTGGATGCTCAACTGACTGAGCCACCCAGGCGCCCCAAGTATGATTTTATTTAATTATTCCTGAGATGCCCCTTTTATGTTTTAAGATTAGTTTGAAAACAAATACAACTTAGAGAGTCAAACTCATGTGGATTTTTTAATATTTGTTTTTTAAGAACAAATTGTTAAAACATAGAGACCCTCACTCCCACCTGGGGAGAATGAAAGAGAAAGGAAGCATGGGGCTTCTCGCAGGGTTCATGGTTTCTCTGATGTAGTGTGATAGCATTCAAGTCCTACAGGAGAAGAAACGAAATATTCTATACTACTGAAAGCCCGGGTTGAGACCATTTAGATCTCTTTCCTGCATGTCAGGGAATTTTTGGTAAACTAACTTAGATATAAAACCAAATGGGATATGATTGCCATGTTGTATAATAAAAAGAGATGGCTTTGAAAGAAATTTACTCAGAAAATAAGTTTCAAAGTCAAAAGCATGGTCTGGTGCAAGAACTATGGGAAACCAAACAGCATCTGATGATCTCCAAAGCCTCACCTAGAAACGGCATCCATGTCCCTTTGGTGTCCTTGTCTGATAAAGGTCAAGGCACCTCCACCAGGTCCTTCTAGGAGTTGGTCGGACCCAGGTCCTCCAGTCAGTGATGAGCACAGCTCAGCTTCAACAAGCTGCAAGCCTGCTGCTCACCCCACACCTGAGAGCCCAGACAGATTCAAAACAACCAGCTAATTAAACCTGGAGCACCAAGCTATCATCATTCGAGATTCATGGGCATCCAACAAGCAGAAGAACCAGCAACGCGGCATTCAGCAACAGCTGTCACCTGCTGTAATGTTCTTTAATTATCTTAAAATCTCTAAGAACTGACAAATGGGTGACAAAATGCAATTTTCTGTGTCAGGAAGCGAGAGACAAGCCTGTGTTACTTTGATGAGAGGAAATACTGTAAAATCATCTCTCTCAGCGCTTCTTGGGGAGGGGAGACTGTTGTCACTCAATTCTCGTCTGTAAACACACTCATTACAGGCCTCCTGGAGGGCCATGTTTCCTTCTTTATAGAGATTAAATGGGAAAGGCCAGAATGGGCATCAGGCTATGCCAAGCTGTCGCCTGGCCCAGCTCCTGTCCCAGCCCCACGATGATACTTACTTCCTCCCGTGGAGACACATTCCTGGGGTGGACCATTAGCCAAGACTGACCCGAGTTTCCTGGAATCACAGCACGCCTCTTGCCACAAATTTCTCCAGGTGCCTGTCCATATTGTGACCTAATCCCTTTAGGTTGCAGTGATGTTTATTATGACCTCCACGAAGATTGCCAGTGGTCCCTAATTTCTGTTTTGGTTGTCACATTCTACTGAATTTGCATGAAGACATCCTTTGTTCCTTTGAGGCAAGTTTCCTCAAGGAACTTACCTTCCTGCCTTTATAGGTAAAAAATGTTCATGAGAACACAAAATAAATTGTAGAAAGAAGGTCACTGCGTAGTAAACAGCTCTTAACATCAGTTGAAAACCACATCATCTATATAGAGTAGTAGGGCACTCATAAGCCAAGAGCGTTGCACTACTCATGGTCACAGAAATAAAACAGAAAAATATGGGCTGGCTCACGTTGGGTGAGAGTATAAAACAGCTCTTAGAGCTTGAGAAAAATATGTATTAACAGTGTGTTACAACAGCTTGTTATGTACAGTGAAAAATGATTTGTGTGTGTGAAGTTTTTTTAAGTATTTGAGAGACAAACAGCATAACCAATCAACATGCTAGTGTCTGTTACCAGACATGAGCAATCTAAAAGGATCACTAAAAATTCTCAAAACATACAATATTTGTGATTTGTTCATAAAATGTGCATAAACATGGGGTGTCTGGGTGGCTCAGTCGGTTGAGCGTCTGACTTCGGCTCAGGTCATGATCTCACGGCTCATGAGTTTGAGCCCCGCGTCGAGCTCTGTGCTGACAGCTCAGAGCCCGTAGCCTGCTTTGGATTCTGTGTCTCCCTCTCTCTCTGCCCCTACTCTGCTCACGCTCTATCTCTCTCTCAAAAATAAACATTAATTTTAAAAAATGTGCATAGACATACTGATGCACATAACAATGATTGTAAGCTCTGGTTATATTTTTGAACCAACCAAACAAGGTTTTTTTTTAAGTTTAGTTATTTATTTTGAGAGGGGGAGAGAGGCAGAGAGAGAGAGAGAGAGAGAGAGAATCCCAAGCAGGCTGCGTACTGTTAGCGTGGAGCCCAAAGCAGGGCTCAAACTCATGAACCGTGAGATCATGACCTGCAAAACCAACAACTGGATGCTCAACCAACTGAGCCACCCAGGCACCCATATATTAAGGTTTTTAATTAGAGTGTCAATAGCTGATCAGTGAACATTCCTGCCCACTAATTATAATACAACCATTTATATTTTGTATTTGAATTTATTTTATGCAATTAGTGCATTATTTTTAATATCTATTAATAGTTAAATTAGACTGTTTTTGTGATCTCTGAGATATAAGCTGTCTGGAGACAAGGCCAAGATCTGTCAAGAGGTTTGTTAATGGTATTCTGATGTTAATATTAGCAACATTTGGTATTTGATAATTTTGATAATAGAGAAAAGTCGACTGTTTTCTCCAAGGCCATGTAGTCAACTTCATTCAGTTTTTTCTTTCCTATTTTCAATCTCATTACTCATTCCATCACAGCATCTCACCTTATCACTTCAGAGCACAGGGGTCCAGGTATCTCAGTGTTTAGTATTCTATTGAAATAGAACCTGAAATGGTCATGCCATTAATCTAATGAAATGAGAGAAGATATTTATGTTCTCCAGTTGACCTCCAGTGAAAACTGAGGCAGAGCATGAAGTTGATCCAGAAGAAGGTATAGCACCAATGAGTAAATTAATTAAAACAAAAAAAAAAGAAAAGAAAAGGGTGGAATCTATGGATTCAGAGAGACTTAAATACTGTATCAACCAAGTGTAATAAGGAGCAGTTTAGGTCCTTAATGTTTTTCCCCAGTGGAAGGAAGGAAAGAAGGAAGGAAGGAAGGAAGGAAGGAAGGAAGGAAGGAAGGAAGGAAGGAAGGAA
>NW_024412421.1:26338246-26405541 GCF_014898765.1 Herpailurus yagouaroundi | reverse complement strand
GAAGGAAGGAAGGAAGGAAGGAAGGAAGGAAGGAAGGAAGGAAGGAAAGGAGGGAGTGAGGGAGAGAGGGAAGGGGGGGCAGAAGGAGGGAGGGAGGGAGGGAGGAAGGAAGGAAGGAAGGGAAGAGAAAAGAGGAGAGGAGAGGAGAGGAGAGGAGAGAAGAGAAGAGAAGAGAAGAGAAGAGAAGAGAAGAGAAGAGAAGAGAAAGAAAAGAAGGGAAAGAAAAGGAAGAGAAAGAAAGAAAGAAAGAAAGAAAGAAAGAAAGAAAGAAAGAAAAGGAAGGGAAGGAAAAGAAAGAAAGGGAAGGAGGGAGGGAGAGGGGGAAGGGAAGGAGGGAGAAAGGGAGAAGAAAGAAAGAAAGAAAGAAAGAAAGAAAGAAAGAAAGAAAGAGAAGGAGGGAGGAATAAAGGAAGGAGGGAGGGAGGGGGGAAGGGAGGAAAGAAGAAAGAGAAGAAAGAAACAAAGAAAAGGAAGGAAGGGAAGGAAGGGAAGGAAGAGAAAGAAAGAAAGAAAGAAAGAAAGAAAGAAAGAAAGAAAGAAAGAAAGAAGAAAGGGAGAAAGAAAGAAAAGGAGGGAAGAAGGGAGGAAGAGAGGAAGAAAGAGAGAAAGAAAGAAAGAAAGAAAGAAAAGGGGGAGGAAGAAAGGGAGGGAGGGAGGAAAGAAAGGGTGGAGGAAGTAAGGGAGGGAGAGAAAAGAAAAGAAAAGACAGGAAAATTCATACAAGGACTAAGCCCTTGATTGTATTAACTATTGTTAATAATTTCAGCATAATAATGAAATTACTTTTATATTTCATATATAATGAAATGCTTATAAACAAAATATAATTTATTTAAAATTCATCCATAGGGAGTGCTGTGAGACATGGGTGAATTTATTTTTGACACACAATTTTTGAACCAGGGTGATGCATATGTGGCTGATCACTGTACTATTCCATCTTTATACATGCTTGAAACTTTCATAACCAAAAAATTGAAAAGAAATAAAAAATAAAACACATGATTTGGCTTATGGTCCAGAACCACATATTTTTTTTATTCCAATGGGTTAATTAGATCCTATTTAGAATTGAATGTGGTTTGTATAAAATGCAGAATTTGGTACAACCTAATTAATCCACCGTACCATCCATGAGAAAAGGGAAGAAGACGCTCACAGCTTTCCCCAGCAGCTCCTAAGAAATGTCGAAGGCCAGGTTTGCAGGAGTCCATGGCTTCCCACTGCCTGTATCTGCAGGGTGGTACCTGAGGTACGTGTCTGCACATCTGCATGGCAGGCTGGAAGTGCTGAGGAAGGAGCAGCCCAAGGAAGAGTCCTCAACAAACGACTATCAAGAGTTCTACACACACCACAGCTTCATAGCCTATTTCCTAGTCAATTCTGAAGTATGTGCTTTGCGGTTTCCCAGAGATTCCTTGTGGATAATGCTCCAGTAGGCCATATGGCATCTGGCCTCAGGGCTCACCTTTCAGTTGGTTCCCTTCCATTCTTCCCTTCCTACCAGTGTCCTACCAGTGTCCCCTTGGCTGCCCTACTTCACATCTCAGGATCTGCTTTGGGGAGAACCTGAACTAAGAAAAATAAATACAAGAAGTGGACTTTCCTTAAAAATAATTTATTTAAAAATATCAGGGGCACCTGGGTGGTTCAGTCAGTTAAGTGGCCGACTTCCTGATCTCACAAAGTTCGAGCCCCACTTCAGGCTCTGTGCTGACAGCTCAGAGCCTGGAACCTGCTTCAGATTCTGTGTCTCCCTCTCTCTCTGCCCCTCCCCGCTCATGCTCCATCTGTCTCTCTCTCTCCCTCCCTCTCTCTCTCTCTCTCTCGCTTGCTCTCTCTCAAAAATAAAAAATAAAAAACATCAAGACAGCATGGTATTGGCACAACAACAGACACATGGACCAATGGAATAGAATAGAAACTCCAAAATTAGACCCACAAAAGTATGGCCAACTAATCTTTGACAAAGCAGGAAAGAATATCCAATGGAAAAAAAAGACAGTCTCTTTAGCAAATGGTGCTGGGAGAGCTGGACAGCAACATGCAGAAGGATGAAACTAGACCACTTTCTCACACCATTCACAAAAATAAACTCAAAACGGATAAAGGACCTGAATGTGAGACAGGAAACCATCAAAACCCTAGAGGAGAAAGCAAGAAAAAAATCTCTCTGACCTCAGCCGCAGCAATTTCTTACTTGACACATCTCCAAAGGCAAGGGAATTAAAAGCAAAAATGAACTATTGGGACCTCATGAAGATAAAAAGCTTCTGCACTGCAAAGGAAACAATCAACAAAACTAAAAGGCAACCCATGGAATGGGAAAAAATATTTGCAAATGACATATCGGACAAGGGGCTAGTATCCAAAATCTATAAAGAGCTCACCAAACTCCACACCCGAAAAACAAATAATCCAGTGAAGAAATGGGCAGAAAACATGAATAGACACTTCTCTAAAGAAAACATCCAGATGGCCAACAGGCACATGAAAAGATGCTCAACGTCCCTCCTCATCAGGGAAATACAAATCAAAACCACACTCAGATACCACCTCACGCCGGACAGAGTGGCTAAAATGAACAAATCAGGAGACTATAGATGCTGGCGAGGATGTGGAGAAACGGGAACCCTCTTGCACTGTTGGTGGGAATGCAAACTGGTGCAGCTACTCTGGAAAACAGTGTGAACGGTCCTCACTATGACCCAGCAATAGCACCGCTAGGAATTTACCCAAGGGATACAGGAGTGCTGATGCATAGGGGCACTTGGACCCCAATGTTTATAGCAGCACTCTCAACAATAGCCAAATTATGGAAACAGCCTAAATGTCCATCCACTGATGAATGGATAAAGAAATTGTGGTTTATATACACAACAGAATACTACTTGGCACTGAGAAAGAATGAAATATGGCCTTTTGTAGCAATGTGCATGGAACTAGAGAGCGTTATGCTAAGTGAAATAAGTCATACAGAGAAAGACAGATACCATATGTTTTCACTCTTATGTGGATCCTGAGAAACTTAAAAGAAGACCATGGGAGAGGGGAAGGGGAAAAAAAAGGTACAGAGAGGGAAGGAGGCAAACCATAAGAGACTCTTAAAAACTGAGAATAAACTGAGGGTTGATGGGGGGTGGGAGGAAGGGGAAAGTGGGCGATGGGCATTGAGGAGGGCACATGTTGGGATGAGCACTGGGTGTTGTATGGAAACCAATTTGACAATAAATTTTCATATTTAAAAAAATAAAATAAAATAAAAAAATAAAAAAATGTTTGAATTACTATGGAATAACTAATAATAACAAAAATTTAAATATGCTAACACATACTGAGTATTTACCATAGGCCATGGCATATATATATATATATTCACACACACACATATATATCTAATAAACACACATATTATATATAATTTCCATAGATATATAAATAATGTATAATTTATATACTAAACATGTTTATTATATATATGTATCTCCTTTGATATTCAGTTTCTTTATTTTACATACAAAAGAGATATTAAGCTGACCAAGCTCATACAGCTAGTAAATGATGGAGTTGATAATAATATTCTTACTATTTTTTTGTTAAAATGATGTTGATACTGATAGTTGTTTGGGGGAGAGTTTGAGGAAGGAGAGTGTGTATGCTGTAATATTCTCACTTGGCAAAATATGTACTAGTCCTTCCCACTAAAATAAATATGAAAACGGGGCACCTGAGTGGCTCAATTAGTTAAGATACCTGATGCTTGATTTTGGCCCAGGTCATGATCTCACAGTTCGTGAGTTCAAGCCCTGCATCAGTCTCTGCACTGACAGTGTGGAGTCTGCTTGGGATTCTCTCTCTCACACTCTCTCTCTCTGCCCCTTTAAAAAGATAAACTTAAAAATAAATAAATAAATAAACGTTTAAATAAATAAAAACATTTAAATAAACTTTAAAAAATAAAATAAATATGAAAATAACTAGGAAACTATTACAGCCACATCTTCTGAGAAGGAATATAAGCAAATGAATAGTCCTTTTATCCAACTTCCCTCCCCATCATAATGATGCTATTTTTTTCTTCTGGAAAGAAACATTTTTTAAAAATAATGGAGAGGAAATGTATTCCAATAGGGATAATTCCATCACTCCAGTTTTCCTTCCTACAGAGAAGAAAGCCCTCCTGAAATTAAAGATGTGACCACTAACAGAGCACCAAAGACAGCTTAAGATAACTCAAATCACCACATCACCAGAACGGAGCTGAACCTCAACCTGTAGCTGGCTCTGAGATCTGCCCAGCTGTCAGTCAAAGGACATCTCCATTTAAAACAGAAATACATCTGGAGCGCCTGGGTGGTTCAGTTGGTTAGGCGACTGACTTCGGCTCAGGTCATGATCTCACAGTTTGTGAGTTCGAGCCCCACGTCAGGTTCTGTGCTTACAGCTCAGAGCCTGGAGCCTGCTTTGGATTCTGTGCCTCTCCCTCTCTCTGTCCCCTCGCCTGCTCACACTCTGTGCCTCTCTGTCTCTCAATAATAAATAAACATTAAAAAAAAATTTTTTAACAGAAATACATCAAATGCAAATGATCAGTGATACTGGGGGAACTGTTTTATACCATATACCAAAAGAAGTAAAAGCTATTCCAAATGATGTCTGGCCTTAGGATGTTGTCATCCTGGACAGCACAAACTAAAATGATTCATTCTAAGATCTTGCCATTATGACAAAATGGATGGACCTAGAGGGTATTATGCTAAGCAAAATAAATGAGAGAGAAAAACAAATACCATATGATTTCACTTACATGTGGAATCTAAGAAACAAAACAAATGAACCAATAAAAAAACCCAAAAAACCAAAAACAGACTTATAAATACAGAGACCAAACTGATGATTGCCAGGGGTGGAGGGAGGATGGAAGAAACAGGTGGGGGGATTAAGAAGTATGGACTTGTACTTACAAAATAAAAAAGTCACAGAGATAAAATATAGGGACTATAGTCAATAATACTATAACAACACTGTTTGGTGACAGATTACCGGTAACTACATTTATCGTGGTGAGCACTGTATAATATAACGAATTGCTGAATCACTATGGTGTACACCGGAAACTAATATAACATTGTATGTCAACTATACTTCAATAATAAAAACTTAGGTAAATAAATAAATACAATTATTCATTCTTAGATGTGAGTGTTCTCTGCTCTAAGAAAACCCCACAGGAATACTCATGTGAGTGAGAGCATTTTCATATTTGTAAAACTGGTCAGGCAGTGGATGGTAATATGTATCAAAATGTAAATATGTTTACATTTGGACTTGGAATTAAATGAACAGAGATAACAAATATATAAATATGTATTTATAAGATTTCTTATTAAATTAATACTCTTCATAGCACAAAACCAAAAGAAAGAACTAAATTGCACAGAGTCTTGACCAAATAAGGTATACTATATATATATAATATGATATATTATATATATATAATATATTATATATATAATGGAATCACAGGCATCCATTGCGAAGAAGGAATGATGTTATATAGGAAAAGTATTCATCATTAGGCATGGAAAGTATATTACCAGAGAACATAGTTAGTGGAGGCTCTTTACATTCTAAAGAACTTTGCATAACAAATTGTGGGCAGTTTTATCTCTTCAAGTAAGATTAAGTTAAGTTTTCCCTTTAAACTTTGTTAATTTTATTATATTACAAGTGTATATTTTACATCAGTTTTTTTACACTTTTACAACAGAAAGTAAAGATGTTTTGAAAATATAAAAAGGCAATATAACAAAAAAGAAACTGAGTTTACCTGTGATATTATTACCCTAACAAGGAGATTCCGTCCTCGACAACATTACTTGTCAAAAGGTATCTTGAAGAATGAATTGTGTTGGTGCCTTTATACTTAGTCGCAGATTATAGCCTCTATGACTTAGGGTGCTAGGAACAGAGAAATTCAAGATTGAATTCTTAAAGGCTTTGTCAAAAAGTGAAAAGAAGAATTTATATCACTGCAAATATTATAAGTTGGAAAAAACATAAATCTGCAAAACTCCCATTTAAAGACAATTTATACAAGCCTATGTCCATAGTTGTTCAAAACAGAGTCAAATGTAATTGTCACAACCAGCTTACGGCAGGCCCCTTTGGAGTCCACATCATAGCTGAGTATCATCAGGGTACATTACACCTTCATACACAGCAAAGCAGTAGCACCAAAGAACAAAGATAATGGATCGGAATCTTAAGGAAGGAGGACAGAAGTTTTAGGCAAGATGTAGATAAGTATCATGCCTGTTGACTTATGCTCCAGCCTTCTGCTTTTTGTTCTATTAAGTCTATTTTATTATTTAACTTCCTTTTGCATAACCAAAGAAGAGATCTTTATAAGTCTTTGGCACCCTCTTTTGGACAATCTGATTATTCCAAAACTGAAATTTGTTTCAATGACATGGATTTCTGAGTATGTTACAGGCAAACTGAAATTAAACATATATTATTATTTTGAATATTTTTGTCCTTTATAATTAATAGACTTTACTTTTAAAGCAGTTTTAGATTTGCAGAAGAACCAAGCAGATAATACAAAGCTCCTACACACTCCCCTCTCCCAGAGTTTCCTCTTTTATTAACAACTTGGATTAGTATGGTACAATTGCTAAAATTAATTAAACAGTATGAGTATATTATTACTAAATAAAAACCCATCATTTATAGTAAAGTTGTACATTTCTATAAACTTTAACAGATTTCATACACCCACCAATATAGCATCACAGAGAACAGTTTCATTGTCTTGTGCCTCAATTTCATCCTTCCTCTCTCCCCTCCAACCCCTGTAACCACTGATCTTTTTTATCTCTATGTTTTTCTATGTCTCTACAGTTTTCCAGAAAGACATACAGTGGAATAATAAAATGTGTATTCTTTTCAGACTCGTTTATTTCACTTAGCAATATGCATTGAAGAGTCTTCCATATCTTTTTGTGGTTTGATAGTTCATTTTCTTTTGTCCCTGAATAATATTTCACTGTATGGATATACCAAAGTTTGTTCATCCATTCCCTATTGATGAACATTTTGACTGCTTCCAGGGTGGTCAATTAGGAATAAGACTGCTATAAACATTTATGTTCCGGGGTTTTTTTGAGTGTGTTAATGGATACAAGTTGTCAACTCAGTTGGGTAAATACCAAGAAGTTTGCTGGTAAGACCATGCTTAGAAACTACCCAACTATCTTCCAAAGAGGCTGTGCCATTTTGTATTCCCACCATCAATGAATGAGAGTTCCTGGGAGTCTGTATTTTCACCAGCTTCTGATATTGTTGGATTTTAACCATGCACATTAGGGATAGATCCTACTTAGCCACAATGCATAATCCTATTTGCTGTTAGATCCAATTTGCTAATATTTTACTGAGGACTTTTTGCATGTATGTCCAGAAGAGATGTGGGTCTGTTGTTTCCCATTTGTTTTATGATGTCTTTATCTGGTTTGGGGGATTGGTGTAATTCTAGCCTCATAGGATGTGTTGGAAAGTGTTCTCTTTGCTTCTCTTTTCTGGAAGAGGTTGTAGACAATTGGTGTCATATCTTCCTTAAATGTTTAGTAAAATTCACCACTGAATTCATATAGAACTGGCACTTTTATCTTTGGAATTTTATTAAATACTGATTCAAAACTGTTAATAGATATCACCATAGTCAGATTATCTAGCTCTTCTTGTTTGAGTGTTGGTAGTTTTGCCCAATTGCTCCATTTTATCTAAATTACCAAACTTGTGGCATAGTGATGTATACAAATTCCTTTATTATCCTGTATTGTCTATGAGATGAATAAAGATCAGTTCTTTTTTTATTTGTTTTTAATTTATTTTTTTAATTTTACATGCAAGTTAGTTAGCATATAGTGCAACAACGATTTCAGGAATAGATTCCTTAATGCCCCTTATCCATTTAGCCCATCCCCCCTCCCACAACCCCTCCAGCAACCCTCTGTTTGTTCTCCCTATTTAAGAGTCTCTTATGTTTTGTCCCCCTCCCTGTTTTTATATTATTTTTGCTTCCCTTTTCTTATGTTCATCTGTTTTGTATCTTAAAGTCCTCAAATGAGTGAAATCATAGATATTTGTCTAATTTCGCTTAGCATAATACCCTCTAGTTCCATCCATGTCATTGCAAATGGCAAGATTTCATTCTTTTTGATTGCCATTGTATATATATACCACATCTTCTTTATCCATTCATCCATCGATGGACATTTGGGCTCCTTCCATACTTTGGCTATTGTTGATAGCGCTGCTATAAACATTGGGATGCGTGTGTCCCTTCGAAACAGCACACCTGTATCCCTTGGATAAATACCTAGTAGTGCAATTGCTGGGTCGTAGGGTAGTTCTATTTTTAATTTTTTGAGGAACCTCCATACCGTTTTCCAGAGTAGCTGCACCAGCTTGCATTTGCACCAGCAGTGCAAAAGAGACCCTCTTTCTCCACATCCTCACCAACATCTGTTGTTGCCTGAGTGGTTAGAGTTAGCCATTCTTACAGGGGTGAGGGGGGTATCTCATGGTGGTTTTGATTTGCATTTCCCTGATGATGAGTGATGTTGAGCATTTTTTCATGTGTTCGGTTGGCCATCTGGATAACTTCTTTGGAGAAGTGTCTATTCATGTCTTTTGCCCATTTCTTCACTGGATTGTTTGTTTTGGGGATGTTGAGTTTGGTAAGTTCTTTACAGATTTTGGATACTAACCCTTTACCTGATGTGTTGTTTGCAAATATCTTCTCCCATTCCATTGGTTGCCTTTTCATTTTGCTGATTTTTTCTTTCACTGTGCAGAAGGTCTTTATTTTGATGAGGTCCCAAAGGTTCATTTTTGTTTTTGTTTCCCTTGTCTCTGGAGACGTGCTGAGTAAGAAGTTGCTGCAGCCAAGGTCAAAGAGGTTTTCGCCTGCTTTCTTCTTGAAGATTTTGATGGTTTCCTGTCTCACATTCAGGTCCTTCGTCCATTTTGAGTTTATTTTTGTGTGTGGTGTAAGAAAGTGGTCCAGGTTCATTCTTCTGCGTGCCGCTGTCCAGTTTTCCCAGCCCCACTTGCTGAAGAGACTGTCTTGATTCCACTGGATATTCTTTCCTGCTTTGTCAAAGATTAGTTGGCCATAAATTTGTGGGTCCATTTTTGGGTTCTCTATTCTGTTCCATTGATCTGAGTGTCTGTTTTTGTGCCAAGTAATGATCAGTTCTATCAGTATTTCACTTCACGTATTTTGATGCTGTGTTGTTAGGAAAAGGCATATTTTTTAAATTTTTTTAACGTTTATTTATTTTTGAGAGAGAGAGAGAACGAGCAGGGAAGGGGCAGAGAGAAGGGAGACACAGAATCTGAAACAGGCTCCAGGCTCTGAGCTGTCAGCACAGAGACAGACACAGGGCTCAAACTCATGAACCGTGAGATCATGACCTGAGCCAAATGGATGTTTAACTGACCAAGCCACACAGGCACCCCAGAAACATGTATATGAAGGATTATTCTGACTTCTTAGAGAATTGACCTTGTTTTCACTATGTAATACCTGTCTATAACCCTGACAAGTTTTGTTGCTCTGAAGTCTGCTTTGCCTAAAACATAGTTACTCCAGTTCTGTTTTGATTGATTTTAGCATGGTAGAACTTTCTACACCCCATCCCTCTTTATCTATCTGTGAGAGAGAGACAGAGAATGACCAGAGAGAGAGAGACACAGAATTCCAAGCAGGCTCCAGGCTCTGAGTTGTCAGCACAGGGCCCAATGTGGGGCTCGAACTCCCGAAACACGAGATCATGACCTGAGCCGAAGTCGGACGTTCAACCGACTGAGCCGCCCAGGCATCCCCTATCTGTGACCTTATATTTAAAATAGCTTATTTACGGGGCACCTGGGTGGCTCAATTGGTTAAGCGTCCAACTTCGGCTCAGGTCATGATCTCGTGGTCCGTGGGTTTGAGCCCCGCGTCGGACTCTGTGCTGACAGCTCAGAGCCTGGAGCCTGTTTCAGATTCTGTGTCTCCCTCTTTCTCTGACCCTCCCCTGTTCGTGCTCTCTGTCTCAAAAATAAATAAATGTTAGAAAAAATAAAAATAAAAATAAATAAAATAGCTTATTTAGGGCCACCTGGGTGGCTCTGTTGGTTGAGCATCTGAATTCAGCTCAGGACATGATCTCACAGTTCCTGAGTTTGAGCCCCACATTGGGCTTGCTACTCTCAGTGCATAGCCTGCTTCAGATCTTCTGTTCTCCTCTCTCTCTGTCCCTCCCCCACTTGCACTCTCTCTCTCTCAAAAGTAAATAAAACATTTTTTTTTTTTAATTTTTAACAGGGGCACCTGGGTGGCTCAGTCGGTTGGGCATCTGACTTCGGCTCAGGTCATGATCTCACAGTCTGTGGGTTCGAGCCCTGTGTCAGGCTCTGTGCTGACAGCTCAGAGTCTGGAGCCTGGTTTGGATTCTGTGTCTCCCTCTCTCTCTGGCCCTCCCCTGCTCAAGCTCTGTCTCAGTCTCTCTCAAAAATAAATAAACATTAAAAAGATATTTAATAAAAAAATTAAAATGGCTTATTTATAGACAATATATAGCTGGGCCTTGTTTTCTTATCCACTTTGACAGTCCTTGTCTTTTAATTGGTGTATTTAGACCATTCACATTTATTTTTAATTTTTGTAATATTTATTTTTGAGAGAGAGAAATAGAGCACAAGTGGAAGAGGAACAGAGAGAGAGGGAGACATAGAATCCAAAGCAGGCTCCAGGCTCCAAGCTGTTAGCACAGAGCCCTACATGGGGCTCAAACCCACAAACTGTAAGATTATGACCTGAGCCAAAGTTGACGCTTAACCTACTGAGCCACCCAGACACCCCTAGACCATTCACATTTAAAGTGATGATTGACAGAGTTGGATTAAAATCTACCATATTTGTAACTATTTTCTATTTGTTACCCTTCTTTCATTCCTTTGCTTTAATCTCCCCTCTCTTTCTCCCTGTCTGGTTTTAACTGAGTATTTTATATTATTCCATTTTCTCTGCCCTCCAGCATATCAATTACACTTCTTTTTAAAATTATTTTCCTGGACTCATAGGGGAAGATGGTGGCGTAGGAGGATGCTGGGCTCACCTCGTCCTGATCACTTGGATTCCACCTACAACTGCCTAAATAACCCAGAAAACCACCAGAAGACTAGCAGAATTGACTCTCCAGAGCCAAGTGTAGACAAAAGGACCACAGAATAGGGTAGGAAGGGCAGAGAGGTGGTGCGTGCTACAGGGACTGATGGGAGGGAGCCAGGGCGGTGGAGGGACAGCCCGACCAGCAAGGCAGGGTCCGAAGTCTGGCTTGCAAAAGCAGAGGGGCCGGCCAGACTCCTTGAGTTCTGACAGCCAGCAGGACTTATCATCTGGAATGTTAAAAGTCAACACCTCTGCTCTCGGAGAGCGGGGAGGATGA
Organism: Herpailurus yagouaroundi; assembly: GCF_014898765.1. NCBI lineage: Eukaryota > Metazoa > Chordata > Mammalia > Carnivora > Felidae > Herpailurus > Herpailurus yagouaroundi. Next base: position 26,394,037 of record NW_024412421.1, on the reverse strand, counting down.
GAGGACACCAGGAGGGAGACTTGTTGAGCCTGGGAAGACAGAGCTCAGCTTGGGCAGGGGAACAAAGGCCACCTGTGTGCCACCTCCCTCTCCCATCCCCCAGCCGAAATTCCAAAGGGAACCAGTTCCTGTCACTGAACTTGCTTGCACTGCACAAACGCCCAATGCTGTGCTTCTCTGGATCCATCCCTTCAACGGGTCTGCCTGCCTTCCTCCCTCCCGGTGCTGCAGGGCCTCTCCCACAGGGGACCACCAATGGCAAAGCCAGCTAAGTCTGCCCCTCCCTCCCCTGTGCACCTTGCAGACCCACCCTGGCTAATACACCAGATCCCATCAAAGCAGCACCACAAGCCTGGGAGTGTGCAAGTAGCCCAGACAGGGGCCACACAACTCCACAGTGAGCCCTGCCCCTGGGAGAGGGGAAGATAAGGTACACACCAGTCTGACTGTGGCCCCAGCGGTGGGCTGGGGACAGACATCGGGTCTGACTGTGGCCCCGCCCACCAACGCAAGTTACTCCAGACAGTTTGGAGCCACTGCAGGGACTACTCAAAATGACAAAACAGAAGAATTCTCCTCAAAGGAAACTCCAGGAAGTAGCAACAGCTAACGAATTGATCAAAAACGATTTAAGCAATGTAGCAGAACAAGAATTTAGAATAATAGTCACAAAATTAATCACTGGGCTTGAAAAAAGCATGGAGGACAGCAGAGAATCTATTGCTACAGAGATCAAGGGACTAAGAAATAGTCATGAGGAGCTAAAAAAAAAATGCTATAAATGAGGTGCAAAATAAAATGGAGGCAGCCATAGCATGGATTGAAGAGGCAGAGGAGAGAATGGGTGAATTAGAAGATAAAATTATGGAAAAAGAGGAAGCTGAGAAAAAGAGAGATAAAAAAATCCAGGAGTATGAGGGGAGAATTAGAGAACTAAGTGATGCAATCAAATGGAACAATATCCATATCATTGGAATTCCAGAAGAAGAGAGAGAGAAAGGGGCTGAAGGTGTACTTGAACAAATCATAGCTGAGAACTTCCCTGATCTGGGGAAGGAAAAAGGCATTGAAAGCCAAGAGGCACAGAGAACTCCCTTCAGACGTAACTTGAATCGATCTTCTGCACGACATATCATAGTGAAACTGGCAAAACACAAGGATAAAGAGAAAATTCTGAAAGCGGCTAGGGATAAACAGGCTCTAACTTACAAAGGTAGACACATAAGAATAGTGGCAGACCTGTCTACTGAAACTTGGCAAGCCAGAAAGGAATGGCAGGAAATCTTCAATGTGATGAACAGAAAAAATATGCAGCTGAGAATCCTTTATCCAGCAAGTCTGTCATTCAGAATAGAAGGAGAGATAAAGGTTTTCCCAAACAAACAAAAACTGAAGGAATTCATCACCACTAAACCAGCCCTACGAGAGATCCTAAGGGGGATTCTGTGAGTGAAATGTTGCAAGGACCACAAAGTACCAGAGACACCACTACAAGCATGAAACCTACAGACATCACAATGACTCTAAACCCATATCTTTCAATAATAACACTGAATGTAAATGGACTAAATGCTCCAACCAAAAGACATAGGGTATCAGAATGGGTAAAAAAGCAAGACCCACTATTTGCTGTCTACAAGAGACTCCTTTTAGACCTGAGGACACCTTCAGATTGAAAGTGAGGGGATGGAGAACTATCTACCATGCTACTGGAAGTCAAAAGAAAGCTGGAGTAGCCATACTTATATCAGACAAACTAGACTTTAAATTAAAGGCTGTAACAAGAGATGAAGAAGGGCATTATACAATAATTACAGGGTCTATCCATCAGGAAGAGCTAACAATTATAAATGTTTATGCACCAAACACGAAGCCCCCAAATACATAAAACAATTAATCACAAACATAAGCAACCTTATTAATAAGAATGTGGTCATTGCAGGGGACTTTAATACACCACTTACAACAATGGATAGATCATCTAGACACAGGATCAATAAAGAAACAAGGGCCCTGAATGATACATTGGATCAGATGGACTTGACAGATATATTTAGAACTCTGCATCCCAAAGCAACAGAATATACTTTCTTCTCGAGTGCACATGGAACATTCTTCAAGATAGATCACACACTGGGTCACAAAACAGACCTTCATAAGTATAAAAGAATTGAGATCATACCATGCACACTTTCAGACCACAATGCTATGAAACTTGAAATCAACCACAGGAAAAAGTCTGGAAAACCTCCAAAAGCATGGAGGTTAGAGAACACACTACTATAGATGCTGGAGAGGACATGGAGAAACAGGAGCCGTCTTGCACTGTTGGTAGGAATGCAAATGGGTGCAGCCACTCTGGAAAACAGTGTGGAGGTTCCTCAAAACATTAAAAATAGATCTACCCTATGACCCAGCAATAGCACTGCTAGGAATTTACCCAAGGGATACAGGAGTGCTGATGCATAGGGGCACTTGGACCCCAATGTTTGTAGTAGCACTTTCAACAATAGCCAAATTATGGAAAGAGCCTAAATGTCCATCAACTGATGAATGGATAAAGAAATTGTGGTTTATATATACAATGGAATACTACTTGGCACTGAGAAAGAATGAAATATGGCCTTTTGTAGCAATGTGCATGGAACTGGAGAGTGTTATGCTAAGTGAAATAAGTCATACAGAGAAAGACAGATACCATATGTTTTCACTCTTATGTGGATCCTGAGAAACTTAAAAGAAGACCATGGGAGAGGGGAAGGGGGAAAAAAGGTACAGAGAGGGAAGGAGGCAAACCATAAGAGACTCTTAAAAACTGAGAATAAACTGAGGGTTGATGGGGGGTGGGAGGAAGGGGAAAGTGGGTGATGGGCATTGAGGAGGGCACATGTTGGGATGAACACTGGGTGTTGTATGGAAACCAATTTGACAATAAATTTCATATTAAAAAAATAAATAAATAAAATTATTTTCCTGGCTGCTGTAAAATTTGCAATACTTATTTACAAATAATTAAAATTCACTTTTAAATAACACTACCCCATCATGGGTACTACAGGTATCTTATAAAGAATAGCCCCAATTCCTTCCTCCCATCTTTGATAACATTGATGTCATTTATTTCACTTATAATCTCTAATATCACCCAATTCATTGTTTCTATTACTTGAACAGATAGATATCTATCACATCAATTAATAATAAAAATATCATGGGGCACCTGGGTGGCTCAGTCAGTTAAGTGTTGGACTCTTGATTTCGGCTCAGGTCATGAACTCACTGTTTGTGAGACCGAGCCCCCCTACGCTACCAGTGTAGATCTTGCTTGGGATTCTTGCTCTCTCTCCCTCTCTCTTTCTCACTCAAAATAAGTAACTATTTTGAAAATAATAAAAATATATTTTTCACCTTCATATAGTCCTTCTTTGATCGTCTTCCCTTCTTTATATATATCTGAGTTTCTGACCTACATCATTTTCCTTCTCTGAAGAACTTTTTGATATTTCTTGTAAGGCATGTCCACTATTAACAATTTTCTTCATTTTTCTTTCCCTGAGAAAGTAGTTTTTATTTCTCTTTTATTTTTGAAAAATGATTTCTCTGGATACATAGTTCAGGGTTGTTGGGTCTTTAAAAAAAAAAAAACACTTTAAACATTTCACTGCACTCTCTTGTTTGCATGGTTTATGACAAGGAGTCCAATATAATTCTTATAGGGGTCCCTCTATAGAGAAGTACCCCCCCACCCTCCAACTTCTTTCTCTGTCTTTGGTTTTCTGTAGTTTGAATAAATATGCATAGGTGTAGTTTTTTGGTGTTTATCTTGCTTGGGGTTATCTAAGCTTCTTGGTTCTGTTACTTGGTGACTGTCATTTATTTGGAAAATTTCAGCATTGTTACTTAAAATATTTCTTCTGCTTCTTTTTCAGTTTTCCAGCTGTTATCTCCATTATGTCTGTGTTACATCTTTTGTAATTGTCCTACAGCCCTTAGATATTCTGCTCCATTTTTTCATTCTTTTTTCAGTCTGGGAAGAGAGTATGGTGTTTGCTTTGACAGCATTTTTTATGAAGAAAATTTGATTCATAGATTTCACACTCATAGTCCTAACCCCCAGTATCTCAGAATGTGACTCTATTTGGAGACAGGGTCTTTAAAGAGGTAATTAAGTTAAAATGAGGTCACTGTGGGAGGTCCTAATGCAATAAAACTGGTTCCTTACAAGAAGAAATTAGGACGTAGTTACAGAGGGAAAGCCACGTGAAGTTACAGGGAAAGGACATTCATGTACAAGCCAAAAAGAGAAGGCTTGGAAGAAACCAACCACACAGACACATTGATCTCAGATTTTTTGCCCCAGAATTGTGAGAAAATAAATTTCTGTTGCTTAAGCCACCCTGTCTGTGGTACTTTCATGGCAGCCCTAGCAAACTAATACAAACACCAATCAGAGGATGTGCCTGAGGACCCTAAAAATAAGTTTTTCCAATGTACATTCATAGAACTACATTGCAGAAACAAACTCATTTTGAAACCATTTGTATTCTCTTTGGCTATGTAGAAATAAACAGGGAAAGTAATAAGAAGCAGGGGGGAAAGTGAGACAGAAATGTGTCTGCCATCATACAGATTTCACATACCTCAAACAGCTGGCTGCTTCCGAGAGACTGGAAATTTTCACAATCCCCAAATAATACCACGATCAAAGCCAAGTCCATGAGAATAGCTGAGGGGCTATGCATAGGCTTTATGGTATCTCATCACTTTCAAAGTCTCACAGGGACTGGCCCACTTGCCCAAGCAAAAAGAGAAATCAGGTATAGGAGACTGGGTGATGAGGGGCACATGGGTGGCTCAGTTGGTTAGGTATCCAAGTTCGGCTTAGGTAATGATCTCATGGTTCATGAGTTCAAACCCTGCGTTGGACTCTGTGCTTACAGCTCAGAGACTGGAGCCTGCTTCAGATTCTATGTCTCCCTCTCTCTCTGTCCCTCCCCTGCTCTCTCTCTCACACACAAAAATAAATAATAAAAACACGAAAAAAATTTTTAAGAAGACTGGGTGATGACACTCTGAAAAATTGCAAAGAAAGATTTGCACTATTTCTGCTCAAGCTCTAACCTGCAGTGAGACTTCAATTCCAAACTCAACTACCAACTAGAGTAAGAGGCCAGACAATTCACTTCACTTTACAAATGGTGCCAGTTTTCTCATGTGTGAAACAAAAGGATCAATCCATTAGCCAACCTCTAAGGCTGTTAACAGCTCCCAAGCTTTACAAATAATAAAAGTAGAAGAGGATAACATCCAGTGAGAAAAATCTGGGATGACAGACTTAACAGAAGCTTGAGTCAACATGACTTGGACAAGTATGTATGAAAATAACCAAAGACAAAGCAGTGATCTCACTGCACTATAAGTCATGCAATTGAAGTGATAGCAGTGAAAATGTCAGAATAAGAACTTAAAATTTACCCCCTCATAAAAGCAATGAAAAAATAATGGCAAAAATGGTCAGAATCAACTTTTTAAAGCTCTGGATATTAAACAAAGACTTGCAGTAACCCAAGGAGTGTTTATTCAAGACCAAAAAAAAAAAAAAAAAAAACCTGCTAGACAGTCATACAAACGGCAAGCTTTGTGGTGTTTTAACTTACCCTAGAACTATCCTCCACTGCCCCTCTCACCAGTAGCCTTAGAAACCAACAGTCTGCATCCCCGGTGCCAGAGAGAGCAAAGGACACCATCAACAGACACAACGCACAGAATGGGAATTGGCTCTAATTTTTTTTAACTGGAAAATAACAAGTATTGACAAGGATTTGGAGAAATTGGAATCCTCATATACTGCTGATGGGGATGAAAACGTGCACAGCTCTGGTGAGAAATAGTTTGGCTATTCCTCAAAAAGTGAAACATAGAGTTACCATATGATTCAGCAATTCCACTCTTAGATATGTACTCAAGAGAAATGCAAATATATGTTCACACAAAAACTTGTACACAAATGTTCATAGCATTATTCATTATAGCCAAAAAATGAAAGCAAAGCAAAGCAAATGTTAATCAACTTATAGATGGATAAATAAAATGTGGTATAGCTAGTGATAGTATGGAATACAATCCAGCCATAAAAAGAAATGAAATATTGACACTTGCTGCAACACAGATAAACCTTGATGTTTTTGCTAAGCCAGAGTAGCCGGGCACATTATATGACTCAGTTTATGCAAAATGTCCAGCACAGGTAAATCCATTGCAACAGAAAGTGTTTTTGATGGTCAACTAATCTTCAACAAAGCAGAGAAGAATATCCAATGGAAAAAAGACAGTCTTTTCAACAAATGTTGTTGGGAAAACTGGACAGCCACATGCAGAAGAATGAGCCTGGACCACTTTCTTACTCCACACACAAAAATAAGCTCAAAATAGATGCAGGACCTAAATGTGAGACAGGGAGCCATCAGAATTCTAGACGAGAACACAGGCAGCACTATCTTTGACCTCTGGCACGGTGGCATTGTCTTACTAGACACACTGCTGGAGCAAGGGAAACAAAAGCAAAACCGAACTATTTGTTCTTCATCAAGATAAAAACTTCTGCACTGTGAAGGAAACCATCAACAACACTAAAAGGCAACCTATGGAATGGGAGAAGATAATTGCAAATGACATCTCTGATAAAGGGTTAGTATCCAAAATCTATAAAGAACTTATCAAACTCAACACCCAAAAGCCAAATAATCCAGTGGAGAAATAGGAAGAAGATATGAATAGACATTTTTCCAAAGAAGACATCCAAATGGCTAACAGACACATGAAAAGATGTTCAACGTCACTCATCAGGGAGAGAGAAGTCAAAACTGCAATGAGATACCAACTCCACCTGTCAGAATGGCAAAAATTAACAACACAGGAAACAAGAGATGTTGACAAAGATGAGGAGAAAGGGAGAACCCTCTTACACTGTTGGTGGGAGTGCAAACTGGTGCAGCCACGCCAGAAAACAGTATGGAGCTTCCTCAAAAAGCTAAAAATAGAACTACCCTGTGACCCAGCAGTGGCACTACTAGGTATTTACCCAAAGGATACAAAAATACTGATTCAAAGGGGTACATGCACCCCAATGTTTATAGCAGCATTATCAACAATAGCCAAACTGTGGAAAGAGCCCAAATGTCCACTGACTGATGAATGGATAAAGAAGATGTGGCATACACATATACATACATATATATACACATATATATACGTATATATGTATGTATATACACTCACATGCATACACACACAACAGAATGTTACTCAGCCATCAAAAAGAATGAAATCTCACCATTTGCAATGATGTGGTTAGAGCTAGATAGTATTACGCTAAGCAAAAGTAGTCAGTCAAAGACAAATATCATATGATTTCACTCATGTAGAATTTAAGAAACAAATAAAATAAATAAAACATATATATAGAATATAGAGGAAGGAAGAAAAAAGGGGGGAGTAAAACCACAAGAGTCTCTTAACTATAGAGAATAAACTGAAGGCTGGTGGAGGAGCGGTGGGAGGGAGGAAGGGTGAAATGGGTAAGGGGTATTAAGGAGGGCACTTGTTATGATGAGTACTGGGTGTTGTATGTAAGTGATGAATCACTAAATTCTACTCCTGAAACTAATATTACACTATATGCTAACTAACTAGAATTTAAATAAAAAACTTCAAACAAAAAGCGTATATTAGTGGTTTCATCTTTTTGAAATAACGAAATATTCTTCAATCAGTTACGACAGTTGCACAACCTTGTGAATGTACTCGAAATCACTGAAATGTACACTTTAAAATGACGACTCTTATGGTATGTTAATTACATCGCAGCAACAACAGCATGCAATTACACCAAATACCACTGTGGATTCCAAAAGACTGACCTTAAGCCTGGGGAAAACCAGCCATATCAATAAGAATAAATAGAACACCAACACTGTGGCTTCTCTGATTTTGACACATATTCTCAATCTTTCAAAAGTCCAATAGTGTTGCCAGAAAAGCATTTTCCTTTTAAGCCTTATAATAAGCTGGTCCATTGTTGTCATCATTCCTTGCCTGACATGTGATTTTATTTTATTTCCACAACACAGTAAATTTTGATAGATCACAGTAATTTCAACCCATGAGGAACTTCCAACTGTAGGAGTGAATTAGAAAGATATTTTTATATTGCCTATTTAAGATAACAGGTCCTAGCACCAAGCTTTGGGCAAAATACATCAAAAGAATGAACTGAAGGTTAAGGTTCCTTTTAGATCTCAATTTTTATAACATCACAAAAATTCTTGCCTAAAAGCAATCCAAATTATTCAACTGCAAGATATTCTATATTCACCTCATTCAGCCTGAGGGAAAGAACAAAGTCAGTAGCAGGAAACACTTCTAAGGTTGAAGCACATTCGTCTTCTCATTATGTTCTTCTGAGTCACCAGTCCCTGAATACGACACCAGGGCCCCTCAGAGAGAAAACCCAAGGAAAAGCTCTTTGAAAAGTTTTCTATGATGTCGTATTTGCAAAGGTAATTCTCACGTGAAAAGAAGCCATAAGGAATTCAAGTAATGAAATTGAACTACCATGCCCAACATTTATTGCCATTTTACCCTGCCCAGATCAGTGAATTAAAGTTAACTCTCTCTCCAAATTAGTGTTAGATAGCACTGAATCCCAATTTGATTTTAAAAATACTTTGTATACTTGTTTCTATTTTTAAAAGTTTCTTGCTGTGATTACGAAAAAAATGTGGGAATGAAGGGTGGTTTGTTTGCCTCTAATGCTGTTTATCACAGAACAGGGTTGATACTCAGTTTCAGGAGGCTCCGTGGGGATCTATACTCAAGAGTTTGTCTACTGAACTACCCAGACATCCTCATTATAAGTTGATTCCAAATATAAAGGAATCCAGTGGCATGTTATCCAGAAGCAACTTTGATGACAAGTTTCTAGTCGGGTCTTCCTGGTGTCTGTTTTGTGCAAGACCTTGTCTTTCATTCTCACACACACACACAGCCCAGTGGGGTTGTGCAACACCATAGCCCTGCTTAAATCCTTCTTTAAAAAGAAAAAAACTGTATTTGGGTATAACTGACATATAAAAAAATTGCACACATTTAATGTATACATCTTGATGGGTTTGACATTTGCACACACCTGTCATACGATCACCACAACCAACGTATTAAACATAACCATCACCTCCAAAAATTTCCTTGTGCTCTTTTGTGGGCTTTTTTTAATTTGTTGCTGGTTTGGGGGTTAGAGCACTTAATATGAGATATATATTCTTTTTTCAACGTTTTTTTTTGTTGTTGTTGTTTTTTTGGGGGGGACAGAGCGAGACAGAGCATGAACGGGGGAGGGGCAGAGAGAGAGGGAGACACAGAATCGGAAACAGGCTCCAGGCTCTGAGCCATCAGCCCAGGGCCTCACGCGGGGCTCGAACTCACGGACCGCGAGATCGTGACCTGGCTGAAGTCGGACGTTTAACCGACTACGCCACCCAGGCGCCCCATTTCTGAGATAATTCTAATCCATGTTCACTTGTAATACCAGAACTTTTTATTATTATTTGTGATATTTCACTTTGTTAATTGATAAGAGGCTGAAGTGAAACATATACTGTCATTCTTTACCTCGGTTTTAATTGATCTCTGCTCTAATTATCAACAGACAAGACATTCATGTTTGGCATCCATGTTGGTCTCCTACCTGCACTCTGCATTCTCTCTGTGCTGCAGCCTTAGCCACCTGACCTGGGGTGTGTGAGGGCACCTGTGTCCCAGGGCTCACAGAACGGTCCACAGGGGACACATAAAACAGTAAGTCTCCAGTATGCACTAGTCTTATATTCATAAATAAGAAAGAAGTTGGACTTCTATTAATCATTGGGAGAACAATCTTAGTGTTTACGTGCGAAATGGTCATGCAGCATGTGCAGGATGCCAGGCTTGAAGAAAGAGTCGGAGTTCACTGCCATATTTGAGCTTCTTGACGTGATCAAGAAAACATCAAGACTCAAATGTCTTCAGTTCTACTTAAATTAGCTCCATTATGACAGAAAGCAGTGATCTCATCAGACCTGATTTATAACCTGCAAGAAATTCAAAATTGCCAAAGGCTATTTCATTATTACCACGACCTCCATAGTTGTGTGCATATTCTGTAATCTACATAATATATCTGCATAGTACCACATACGTATAATTTATATATATACATGTATGTACATACAGAGGATGTTTCTAACACAACATTTTATTAGAAAGGCTGTTCATGGGGCGCCTGGGTGGTGCAGTCGGTTGAGCGTCCGACTTCAGCCAGGTCACGATCTCGCGGTCCGTGAGTTCGAGCCCCGCGTGGGGCTCTGGGCTGAATGCTCAGAGCCTGGAGCCTGTTTCCGAATCTGTGTCTCCCTCTCTCTCTGCCCCTTCCCCGTTCATGCTCTGTCTCTCTCTGTCCCAAAAAATAAATAAAAAACGTTGAAAAAAAAAAATTTAAAAAAAAAAAAAGGCTGTTCAGTCAAAATAGTTTAGAGACTCTAGTCTAAAACACCATCTTAATCATATCAATCCCTTAATTGAAAACTATCATTTAATCTCCACTGGCTACAAGGTAGCGTCCCAACCCCCTTTCTTATCCTTTTTTTTTTTTTTTCAACGTTTATTTATTTTGGGGACAGAGAGAGACAGAGCATGAACGGGGGAGGGGCAGAGAGAGAGGGAGACACAGAATCGGAAACAGGCTCCAGGCTCCGAGCCATCAGCCCCGAGCCCGACGCGGGGCTCGAACTCACGGACCGCGAGATCGTGACCTGGCTGAAGTCGGACGCTTAACCGACTGCGCCACCCAGGCGCCCCTCTTATCCTTAATTCCTACCACTCTTTTATTCCTGCCAACCGCATGGACTCATTCAGTCTTCCCTGATCTGGTTATAGTACTTTGAGTATCTACTTCTACATGATATTTCCACAGCTGGGGACGACTGTTATTTCCCCCTTCTCAAGTGGCAAATTTCCACACATCTTTTGCACCCTGATGGAGGGTCACCTGCTCTGTGAAGCATGCCATCTTAGCCATTGGGGATCCACATCTGTGTCTCCCCCATAAGGACAGGAGCCCTGTGAGGCAGGCAACACATCCTATTCTCTGCAGGTCTTCTACACCAAACAAGAATGAATGTTAATCAACGCCTTCGTAAATATCTAAATCCATTTAGAGGTGGCAAAGTATCCTTAACACTGTAATATTTCCACTACTTGGTTCTGGCGAGGAGAATGTCATAAATCACTGCAATCTATGACGAGTGCTTGTAGGCAAAATATCTTTATAAATTTTACACTGAAGTAAAAATGCCATGAGAAGAGATACAGGAATAAAGCAGAGCTCAACAAAACGGACTTGTGTACCCAAACTAATACCAAATATATAATTTCATAGATCTCTTAAAAGAATCTTGAAATTCTGGCACTGGGCATTTTCTGAAAAGCGTCTCAGTTGTACAACATTGCCACCTAGTGGTAGACTTCATAACACAGTAAGTCAATCCGATTTTCACGGTTTCAAAGATAATTTATTAAGACCTTAGCTTCTGGCCATCGTGGAATAACATAGGATGAATTTGCCCTTCCACCAGGGGGGAAAAAACGGATAAAATATACCACACAATTGTTTGCAAGATACTGGATAACAGGCAATAAAGGACACTAGTTCTGTGAAACAGATAACAAACAAGGTCAGCCCCTCAGTTGTCCCCAGATTGATTGCCGCCCTGAAAGAGATCCCAGACCACAGTGCAAGGAGGGCGGCGGCAGGGGGAGAGGAGAGTCATTATTGATAATGTGTCAATATTTGCTTATCAACTGTAACTGTGTCGCACTAATGCAAGATGTTAATTATAAGAGAAATTGTGTTTATAAGAACGCTTTGTACTTCATGCTCAATTTTTTCTGTAAACCTAAAATTGCACTGTACAGTGTATGTGGGCAAGGTTTTCAGAGCTCTGGGGGTACCCCTGGGCCAGCTGCAGGGATCCACAGGTGAGACATTCCCAGCAGCCAAGGGGCAGACTTCTCGATGGAATCCGATGCAGTTAGTAGGATCACGTGCATTTAATGCCCTCTAAGAGTCCTATCTGCCGCTCCCAGCCTCTTCCCGACCCCCAGCCCCAATCCCCTAGTCCTGAAGTTCATGATTTAGTCCTCTGGATGGAGCAAGAGGGAAATGACTCCCTTTGGCAGGGTCCCACACAACCAGGAAAGCGGGTACTCACTCGTAGGTTCTCCCTTTCCCCATAGGAGAAATCAGAGGGAGGATGAGATCTCTCTTGGCCCTAAGCTGTGCAGCCTTGGGGAAGGTGTAAGGAAGGTCAAGCTATTCCTTCTATCCACTCCAATGGGTCCAAACTTTTATTTGTGCCCCAACAGTGTGATGGAAATTCTCCTCTGGAAACTCAAACTTCTACAAAGTTCTATCATCAGTGTTTTCCAGGGTCTCCTAGACTGGCAGCCAAGAGGGACTGGAGTGGGTTCATGGACCAATGCAGGGTCCACAGCCAAGACCTAGATCTATGTGCCTATTCGCCAATGGACAGGTGGGTGAGACTCCTCCTGGGACCCTTGGCATGTGGTGCTGGATCCAACAGCTCCCACAAAGCTCATCCACTAGAGAACAGGGATACAGCTAAACATCTCATAACTGTATAGGACAGCTCCCATGAAGAATGATCCTTTACAAAATGTCAACAGAACCAAGGCTGAGAGATGATGAAAATTTTCCAAACAGTTCTGAAAAAGAAGAACAAGAGTAGATGACTTAAACTACCTGATTTCAAGAGTTAATATAAAGCCATGGTGACTGAAATAGTGCAACTGCTGTAAAGATAGATAAACAAATCAATGGAACAGAGTGAGGAATACAGAAACAGACTTATACATATACAGTGATTTTTCCACCAAAGCACCAAGGCCATTTGATGGGGAAAGGATCTTTCAACAAATTGTACTGAAACAATAAAACATATGTATGAACCTTTACCCTTACCTCACACCATATACAAAAACTAACTCAGGCTGTATCATAGGCCAATTTCAGGAACTAAATCTATAAACATTCTAGGAGAAAACTAAGAGAAAATCTTAGTGATCCTAGGGATGAAAAAGTTAATTAAATACAACACGAAGAGAACAAAATTGTTTTAATTTAATAAATTTCACTTCAGGGGCGCCTGGGTGGCTCAGTTGGTTGACTGTCTGACTTTGGCTCAGGTCATGATCTCATGGTTCATGAGTTCAAGCCCCGCAGCAGGCTCTGTGCTGACATCTCGGAGCCTGGAGCCTGCTTCAGATTCTGTGTCTCCCTTTCTTTCTGCCCCTCCCCCACTCGCACTTTGTGTCTCTCTCAAAAATAAACATTAAAAAAATTGTTTTAAGCTTCTTAATAAATTTCACTTCTTTCATAGGTATTTTGCACTCCTAGAGAAAGGTCTCCAGTAAAACACTGTATGCATTGTCTGAAGTCCGATGCCTAGTGAGGGATGAAGGCAGCGGCTGACAGGGATGTGCCCACCATCCCAAGAACCTGAAATCCCCACCCCTGCCCCTTCATTCACAGACTGCACTCGGGCAACCTCACCCCTGTCACTAGCATCCTCCAGGGGAGCAGACGGTAGAATCCACACTTCCATTACCTGCCTCCATGCCCGCTCGGCCAGGGCTTCTGTTTGCTTCCTTTGCAGGTGTGGGTCAAGCAAGTGTCCACAGCACTCACACTCACTGTGTGTCATCGGGTGCCATCTAAGCATCACATCCTTGGCACAGGGTCACCCACCCTTGGCAGGCCCCTGGGTGCAAGAGATTTAATATCACATGGATTTCCATATGCCCTGCCTGGAACCAGCTCCATTCTGGCAAGCAACCAGATCAGGTACCTAATCTGAGTGTTGTGACCAGCCTGGCCACACACAAAACCATGTCCCAGGTAAAGACAAAGTCCACTCCAATGTGGAGATGATGAGTGTGGAGGCAGTGGCACCAGACGATGCCAAGAGAGCTTGACTTTGTCATCTGCCTCAGTCCGGGCCCTTGGCTGTGCTCCCACTTCCCTTATTCCTGACTCAGCCTGAAGTCTTCTTCCCCAGGAAGGACAGGGTCTGACAAAGTCAGAGCAGAGGACATGAAGGACAAAGTGTTACTGCACATGAGGGTTCTCATCATGGTGATAAAAATGATATTCTGGATGTGATGTGACTTCACAGTGGCCTCTGGGCCACGGTGTGTGTGCCAGTATTCATGATGATCTGTGTGCTGCTGGTCCTGAAGAACTTCTAGGGGGCCTTAGGCCAGACCCAGCTCCCCACTCATTGCTACGTGCAGTGGCAGTTGTGATAGTCATGGTCAGATTCACCGTTATCAAGATCTGACTTAAAATATATATCTGACTTCTAGAGGGACAAAGTGGACACTGGAGACTCTGCCCCTCCGGAGGAAAGACAATACATTTTGAGAAGCTATGACTAAGTGAAAATGTGTTTCAAGGGCCTGAGTCAGAAGCGTTCGCCGGAACCCTTTGGGGAGACACAGTACCAGCAATAAGAAAGTTGGAGACCATGAATAAAGACCTCTAGAGGAGACATTCCAAAACTACCCAACGAGGAGAAATCTCAAGATCTGAAACAAGTCAAACAAATGGCTGACATTACCAGAAAAACCCAGTCTTTACAAGCAACATCAGAGAACCAAAATCAAGTCACTGTCGCTGTTAACCTCTGCAAAATCCATCAGGAAAATGAAGAAAAAAAAAATCAGGGAGCTCTTAGAGATGCTCTGGACAAAAATCCTCAACTTCAAGGAAGCCTGATCAAGGAAGTCAGATCAAGCTTCCAGGTAAACATTGCAGAAGATGGGCGCAGGGCTGCTGCTGTCAGACTTCAGATGTTTTAGAAAAGCTTAAGCTCAGGGGGAATAGGACTCTCCAGTCTTCCCCCATGCCAGAAATTCAGAAAAAAAAATAGCCTAGGAATCTTCTCCAACAAGGGGCTTCATGGCTGGGGGGAGCTTGGAATCAGATGAAACAAATTCACGAGAAAACAGAGGCCACGTGGAAGATGAACCAAAGGAAAGACAATGATCGATGTGGTTTGAGCTTACACACTCACTTAAAAACTCTTGAAGAAAAAAGAAACCAGTTGCATGCTAACTACACTGAAGAATATGACCTAATCGGTGCCTTGAAAGATCACCAGAAATGTCTCTAAACCAGGAAGGCTTCACTGCAATCAGAAACAAACAAACAAACAAACAAAAACAGTTGGAAACAGAGATACCTCAGCTCCAGGGGAAACTTCCCGTCCTCTCTGAAGTGTATCAGCATAAAAATCATTTTCTCCAAATACCTGATTTAGAGAGGATGTACCTCTCAGGGATGTAGGAGAATCCTTCAAAAAGCCGATGGTGAGACCAGCCATTAATGCGAAGAGCTGGACACCTACAATATACACGCCAAAATTCTTTCAGACAAATTCGAAAGAATCGTGTGTTATTATTGAATCCTCTTTTTAAAAGAGCCCGTGACAATGAGTTGGGGGCTCTGTTGGCTGAGAGTCACCTCCATAGGTTAAGAAAAGAAAGTGCATACCTGAGGGAGGAAAAAAAAAAAAAAACACTGAGGAAGAATGTAAGATTTCCAAAAATATCCTTACGTCCCTGATGCTGCAAACAGAACAGGTGGCAGAGGGCAGAGACCACCAGGGCATCCTCGGGATGTCCAGATCCCCAAGGAAGGAGCAGCACTAAGCTGTGGTGGGTTGAGGAACCAGGGTCCCTCCAAGGATAAGAAGCCCAAGGGAAAGATCCTTCCGGCAGATCAACTCCATCTCAACAGAGCAGATCTTTCTCAAGATCTCGAGACAGCCAGGGTGTCCTGGCACTCCAGGTGTACACAGCAGATTGGGACTTCCCTTTTGATTCAACAAATCATAGGATCAGAATTCCATTGACCTAGACTCTGGTTTTCCCCTTCGTCCCTTGTCAGACTTCAGATGTTTTAGAAAAGCTTAAGCGGATAGCTCAAGGGGAATAGGACTCTCCAGTCTTCCCCCATGCCAGAAATTCAGAAAAAACATAGCCAAGAATCTTCTCCAACAAGGGGCTTCACTGGCCCCACACTTTCTCCCCATCCTCCATCAGCCACAGGAAATGTCTCTGCACCAAAGGCTGTCCACACCACCTGAAAACAGAAGTGAATCACCACCCAGTTGACCCCATGTTCCATTGATCCTACAATTACAGAACCAAACCACAGCAAAATGTTCTTATTCTCTCCACTAAAATCATTTTCTAATACTATTTAAGTTTTATTGCTATTAAGTGATTATGTAATGTCTAAAATGAAAACCACATGGGGTTCATATTCGTAGATAATGTTCTATAGTTGTAGATTATTTCAATGTGACACTAAGTTAATTGCTTCATTTTATTCTATTTGCAAACAGCATAATTACAGTTTTTGTTGTTTTTAGGAAGTCTTCTAAAATAATCCAGGAAACCAGTATTTCATTTTGCCTTTCTCTTAAAATAATTTTGATGCTTCTCTTCTGGTTTTATTGCCATTGTATAAAGTGATTACACAACATCTCAATAGGAGACCTGACAAAATTACAACATTGAGAATTGTGGATTATTTTGTTCCTGATGTGAATGTGAATCAGATTTAACCCTGAGGCCACCTGCTTCCACCCTGCTCAACCTGCACTCCTGAGGGTACTGAGAGGCAACGTTAACCTTGACTCTGAAAGGCGCTCCAGGGGATCCCTGACTGGGTTCAAAGGTCAAGCCCAGCAACTTTTCACCTAGGACCTGACCCATGCAAAATTATGAAGGCGACAATGCCTTTCCAGGACCCCGACTCTCTTCCCAGTCCTGTGTCCTGTACCACCCTGCCCCATCACAAGCATGGATTTAGGGATGGAAAGGACCTCAGAGGCCAGCAGTCAACCCCTACTCCCTCCTTCCCTGAACCGTCTCCACTTTACAACTGTACAGCAAATGGAAACAGCTTAAGACCCTAAATGAGACCATGAGGCCATGATGCTAAAAGCCCACCAATGCCTCTAAATCACACTGAGATTCAAATCCATGCTCCAGTGACCCGTGAGGTGATGCGTGTCCTGGTCCAGACATGTGCAGGCCCACGCCCCTCCTACACAGCCACTGACCATCCTTCTGTCCAACCAGCATCTCAAGCCCACTCGTGTCATTTCTTCCACCAGGAACACCTTTCCCCAGATGGGTGGGTGCTGCCTCCTTCATTTCGACACCACTCTGGTCCTGTCTTCTTGAAGGGCGCCCTTTCCTGACCCCCACAGACTAGTGGCTATGTTCATCCATTCCTCTCTATCACTTCACCCCACGTATGGCCTCATAGTGCTCATCCTTTCTGAAATCATCTTATTTCCATGTTTATTCGCATGTATTTTCTGCATCACCCTCCACCCTATAAGGACAAGTAGAACAGAGATAATCTTATTCCTGCTGAGCCCTCTCTCCTGTCTAGAGCATGAAAGGCACTCAAGGTTGCAGAAATTAAGCAAGAAATGAACAAGTGACTCCAGTGGGAAGACAGCCATGCAGCCTCAGACCTGCCCAGACGGTAATGGTGGGTCTCACATACGTGTGGTGCCTCCTTGGAGCCAAACCTGGACCCAGATGTTTCCACTGGCTGAATGTTCCCTGAAGAACGCAGGCTTTATCCTAGAAACGGCTCTTGTCTCATGTGTGGGTTTCAGGCCAAAGGCTCCACAATAATGCAGTTCATGTAGAAGGTAGAAGAAACTCAAGGTTGTAGGGAAAGAGGAAGCAATGTTACTGAAAGAGACACAGTGGGGTGGTCACTGCCTCCTGTACTGAGTGTTGAGCAGGAAGGAGCTCAGGTGCTTTTATGGTAAAAGAAAACCCACTGGACTTCAAGACCCAGATTTTCCACTGGTTTGGATAGTCCCTAGCAAGGAGCAACTTGCAAGCGCTCAACACTCAGCTTTTCCCTAGAAGTCATGGCAAATATTTGCAAAGCACAGAACTCAAGAAAGCACAGACTTTCATAGGAACTCTGTGCTATTCTCCACTTCATGCCATTCAAAACCCACATAGGGCTCCCCTCTAGTGCAAGGCTTACATGTAGAGATGGGGAGATGGAAGTTCAAACAAGCTTCAAGTTATAAAACATTAAGGGGTGGTTGTCAGCTTGTGCTCTGAAGCCCAGGGACCAGGCTCCCCTTTGTACCTTCCCAGTTGGGTATCTTTGGGCACGTCACCTAGACCTACTCCCTCAAACTCCTCACCTCTGACAGAGTTGTACAGGTTAAATGAGATGAGTTTATGGAAAACACTTAGCCCATGGTCAAATAAGTTGCTATTTTTACAATCACAAGTCTAAGTTAATGACATAACTGGCATTGCATCTGGGACATCCGTCCCCAAATCGCATTCATTTTCCATTCTCTGGAAAGCCGTTTTGCCTCTAAGTTTTACTGGCTGTCACACTGCACCAAAATGCAGTGTGAGAGCCTCTCGTGGAGGGAAATGGTCACTTACTCAGGAAGAGGTGCCCCCGGAGATTGTGAACATGCATATGCTTGGGCAGGTGTCTGCAGGGAGGACACATCTGAGCACACTCTTCCAGGGACCGAGCCAAACACCAGAGGGTGCAGGTGGGAAAGGGGCTCGGCCTTGAGCGCAGATCGCAGGAATAGTCCCTGGAGCTGGGAAAGATCAAGGGAATTCAGGGCTGGTCATTCCAGGCTCACTGTGAGTGGGTAAGAAACAGTGGAAATGCAATTGGCAAATGTAGTCCTAATTAGAACCGGGGGCAGGGGTTGGGGGATTCTTTCTGGAAGTGGCAAAAACATTTTGGAGATAACTATAGGAACAAATGTGAGAGGGTCCATAAAGTAACATCAGAAATACACTCGTGAGTGCTTCTTGGCAACAGGAGCAGCTGAAACCCAGGGAATATTCCCTCTGCCCTGCTCTGACCACTCGATCTAATTTGTGTCACCATCTGGTATCACCAGCATTTGAGTCTGAGCCTGTCTTCCAGTTCAGAGTGTGGCAAGGTCTCTGCCTCACTCCTGGCCACTGGTGACCTGCAGGCCTTTTACACAGACCACTCACTGCTCCACGTGCAAACCGGATAGGGCTGTAGTTCTCAGATAATGTTCTAGAACTATAGGTTTTTTCAGTGTGACTCTCGAAATCCAGTGTCTCCATGTTGTTCTATTTGTAGGTGTAATGACAGTATTTTGTAGCTATCAATAAAGTCCACTAAAATAATCAGAAACACAGAATTTTCTTTTTTCTTAAAATGACAGATATTTTTTTCCTCTTCTGCTTTCATTGCTAGTATATAAGTAAGAACGGTATTTTGGTTGGCTATTTCTAACAAGGCCCCATAACACAGACACTAAGTGGCAATTTTATATGAGTGGACTCACAACCAGGAGATGTGAAACACAAAGTTTATTTTAGTTGAGACAAGAGCCGAGTTACTCTAGTTATAACACTAGTATGTTTAACAAAATCAATGTTTGACTTAAGAAAAGGTAAGGCTGTGAAACATTTTATATGGCCAAGCATCCCTTCAGCATTCATCATGTGTAACTGTAATGATGGCCCCAAAGAGACCTGCCCTATGAATTCTGCCACCTTCATCCTTCATCCTCAGAATGGAGCTTTGGCCTCAATTAGCAGCCCAGAGAGGGAGCTTTGCTCCAGGAGCAACCCAGTTTCCCACACTTATGAGTCAGTGCTCTCCACTCACCCTCTACCACCACGACCCTGACTGACACCTACCAGAACCAGCCTTTCAAAGAACACGTTTCAATTTGGTACAGAAGAAATGGGAGTCATCAGAATGTGTAAGAGAAGCACTGAACTCATATTTAACCCTAAGGCCACAAGCTTTTTACCTTCTGCAAGCTAAAGTACCTGGGATGATCCTTAAGACTCAATCTTAATCTTAACTCTGAAAGGTGCCCCAGGGGGGCCCCTTCTGAATTCCCAGGACAAACCCAGTCCTCTTCAGCCAGGCCAGCCCCCAGAAGAAAATTACTCCAACAGAGACATTTTCAGGGCCTTGATCCCCCGCTCTGTTCTGTGCCCTTCACCTCCTGTCTCCATCACAAGTCTGGACTTGGGGTTAGAAAGGACCTCAAAAGGCCAGTCTGTCAACCCTTGTCCCTTCCAGACTACCAACCCTGTGACCACCTGCCACCCAGTGACAACTGGAACTGATGTCGATGGACAGTTTAGAACTCTGCCTTCCATCAGGAAGGGCTTCTTAATGTTCTGTTAATAGGTCAAGGTCAGGTTTGTTTGTTTGCTTGTTTGTTTGTTTGTTTTTCAGAGCCTCACACTGGCTATTTCCTCTGCCAAGAATACCTTTCCCCAGACAGGTGGGTGCTGCCTTCTTCATTTAATACCAGCTCTGCTCCTGACTTCTAAAGTGACTTTCCTGACCACCACACCCTAGTGACTGCGCTCACTGTGTCCCTTCTCCCTATTCATGGCCTCATAGAATCCATCCTCTCTGAAATAATTTTATTTTCGTGTTTGTTGCCCATGTAGTGTCTGCATTTCCCTCTGAATGGTAAAGGTGAATCTTATTCTCACCGAGCCCTCTCCTGTCCAGCACATAACAGGCACTCATTAAGGATCTGGGGAGCCGAGCAAGAAATGAATGGATGAATCCAGTCAGACAAGACCTGAGACCTCATACAGTTCTGGCAGCTCTGGGCAGAACCCACACGCCTGTGGTGTCTCTTTCAAGTCTTACCTAGGACCCTGTTGTTCCCACACATTCCCTAACGAACCTCAGCTTTATCTTACAGACTGCTCCACCCTCTCGCATGGGTGATGGGCCAGCCCCTTTGAGCTTGACCCTTGACGGTGAGTCATATACTCCGCATTAATGTGGGTGTGGGAATGGTTGTGAACCAGGGTTGTGGGAAAGTTGGAAGAAGTTTACAAGGAAAGAGACATGGTAAGGATGGAACTCCTAAACCAAAGTTGAGCAGCAGAGAGCACGGGTGCTGTTGTGTTAAAGGAAAAGCCACTGGATCTCAGGGACCCAGATCATTTCACTGGCCTGGACAGTTCCAAGTGAGGCGGGAAAGTGCATGCACTGATCAAGTCTTCCCTGGATGCAGGAATGAATGTTGTGGGCACACGACTCCCAAAGCACAGAGTGCCATATTGTCTCCACACCAGGTTTTTATTGATCTCACTGAAGCTCACTCTGGCTCTCCTTGAGGAAGGGGATGGCATGTAGAGGTGAGGAAACTGAGGCTCAAACTCAAGCTCCAAATCACACAACATTCAGTTGGTTGACAGCTCAAGCTCTGAAGCCAGGCTTCCTGGGGTGAGCCTCACCTCTGCACCTTGCTAGCCAGGTACTCTGGACAGGTGATTCAAGTCTGCGTGCCCTCAACCGTCCCAGCTCGAGCACGGATTAGGCTTGTTGTGCAGGTTACCGGAGAGGAATTTACGTAAAGCCCACGGCACATGTAAACCCTCCACTAAGCTGTTCCTTTTAGCATCACAAACAAAGCTGAGGACACACCTAGTATTGAATCTGGGACTTTTACCCCCAAATTCCATTCACTTTCACTCTCTGAAAAACTGTCTGCCTGTGTTTAAACTGTGCTTGCCTTGTAGATGGGTTCAAAGTGTTGGCAGTATGAGGATGTTTCCTGGAGGAAAATGGTAAGCATCGTTCACTCAGAAGAAGGAAACACGGCGACTGTGAGTAAGCATGGGCTGGAGCCAGGTGCATGCAGGCTGGAAGCACATGGGACAGCTTTCAAGGACAGAGTCAACCATTGGTGGGGACATGGTAGCAGAGAGGGGTTCAGCAGAAAACTCTGAGTGCCAGACAACAAGAACTGCACCTGGAGTGAAGGAAACCACAGCTAGAGGGGGCTTTTCAAGCTCTGTGAGAGTGGGAAAGAAATGCTTAAGAAGTCACTACCATGTGGGATCCCAGTTAGGCACCAAGGGGACACTGCTTACACACCGACAAAAGATTTTAGAGCTCACTATCAAAATAAACACTAGGGGTTATCTTAGGTAGTATTAGAAGAAACATTTCGGGGCTTCTCTGAAATAATAATATACATCTCAGTTGAGTGATTCCCTCCCCAGCTGCCCTGAGGACAGCAGGGCAAAGTCACTAATTCATGTCACCATCTGGTATCACCGGCACTTGAGTCTGAGTCTGTCTTCAAGTTCAGAGTGTGACAAGGTCTCTGGCTCACTCCAGGCCACTGGCGACCTTAGATAATATTCTAGAACTGTAGGGTTTTTTCAGTGTGACTCTCGAAATTCAGTGTTTCTAGGTCGTTCTATTTGGAGGTGTTGTAATGACAGTTTCTTTGTTCTTGTTAACAAGTCCACTGAAATAATCAGAAACACAGCAAGAATTTTGTCTTTCTTCTGAAATAATTTCGATTTCTTTCTCTTTGTTTTCTTGATTTAAGTGATTGTACAATATCTCAAATGGAGAACTAACAAGATTATAATTTTAGGGTAATTTTTAATAAATGTTCATTACACAAAATATGAGTTACATTTTTGTCATTACTATAGAATGACAACAGGAATACCTTTTCCCTCTTCTGATGTCAGTTTGGACTTTCTTGTAATTGTTTTCACTACTGTTGCTACGTAATTGTATATTTGCTCAAAATTGAAGCTCAGAAGAATTACTATTTTGAAGATAGTGCTTCATAAATGGATTTCACTTGGAAGTAAATTTGGTGAGTGCCTTGTTTCTTTGTCCTAGGCTGTGTAAGGACAGTATTTCAGAGATGGCTGTTTCTTAAGATCCCATAACGAGAGTTTATCTTGAGTTGATGCTACTTATAAAGACTGATACAGCTAACTGATAAGTAATTTTTGAAAGAAAGTGGTCTGTGAAACTTCCGTAGGCCCAGCATCACTTCCTTCAGTATCCATCATGGATTTAACTGTATTAACAGCTCTGAGGAGACCTGCCTGTGGATTCAGATGCCTTCAGCCTCCAGCCTCAAAATCCAACTCTACACGAAGATTTACCAACACAGACAGGGAGCTTTCCTTCAGAGGCCATCCAATTTCACATTTTTTTTCCTTATAGCATCCTACTCCATCCCTGCTGACCCCACTAGCCTTGACTATCATCGCTCAGAACCGGTCTCTCAGGGTGCACACTTCAGTGACTGAGAATTTGGTAAAGTGGAGTCCCTGGGGTGCCTAAGAGGGAATCTGTACTCGGATTTAACCAGTGGCCACAGGGTGCTTCACCCTCCTAAGGCTAACACTTCAACCCAGTGTTCTTCTACCAGGACTAGCCCAAGGCCAAAGTATGATGGTGAAAACACTTTTCAGGACCCCTAATTCCCTTCTCTGTTCTAATGTCCTTCTCCCTCCCCATCTCAAGGCCTATCTTGGGAATGGAAGGGACCTCAGCAGAGCTGTCGACCCTCCCCTGCTCCGAGATTATCACCTCCATCCTCAGCCCCGGCCTGGCCAACCTGGTGACAGGTGGAGGTGACATGGACAAATAGTTTAGAGCTCTGTCTTCCACCAGGACAGAACAAGAGCATGTGACCCGAGAGGCACTGGCCCCTGTTGAGGACCAGCCCACCACAACTGGACCTTGGGAAGCCCTACTTCTTCCGGGATCATTTTCCTCTCACTACCGCAGGGCTGCTAGGACACTTACACAAGGCTGTGGGTATGCAGCTGCCCTTTGACCCTTGGAGTATTGCTGGTGCAGAGGTCATAGCAAGTCACAGGCAGAAATAACCATCTACACATGAGCTGGGCTACAGCAAGTCACTGGCCTGATGACCCCGAGGTCCTCAAGAATGGTTGATCTTAATGAGGTGGGTGGTCCAGGAGTAAATGTATTCTGTTGCTCAACTTAACAAAATACAGAGGACTTCCCAGTCTGGGGAATGGGATGGGCATAAAGGATGCACTTCTCTGCCCTTGGCCACAGATGAATGAGACTATTATTAAAAAATTTCCAAAGTGGCTCTTACTTAGTTAGTTTCTGAAGACAAATTACCCAGTGGTCATTTGGAGGGAAATAGTAGCCCAAAGAAAGCACCCTCCTTCCACAGCCAAATAAGCAGTGTGAGCTTTTAGCTACATGACATTTTTCTTGATCATATGACTTTGGGTTTTCTTTGATCATATTGAATTATGAATACTTTGGAGATTGGCAGATTTGTCCCCAACTAAAGCAAGTATATTGGGGCTTCATCAGTTAATGCTCTAGAACCGCCTCTGCCTGGAGGTTACCCAATACATCCTGAACCTAAACATACTGTCCACGTAGGCTGGGCCTAAGGCTCTGACCACCAGCATGACCCAAGATGAGACGTGGCCCCTGGACACATCACTGAGTATTGATTTACTCGAAGTGTTCTTCGATATCAAATGTGCCTGAGGGATCTAATGATGTCCAAGGCAAGCCCAACATGGATCCAGGCAAATCGCCTCTCAGCAAAGATCTGTTTGTCAGCACACCATACTGGGCACCAAGTCCACCAATCTCTTTGGTATCTTGTTTCCAATTATCTATCTCTTTAGAACTTGAGTTTTCATTCCTCTTGATGTTATGAATTTTGTTTACGAGTTTTGATTATAATGCTGGATCCAACCTAAGGATGTTTTAGAATTGGATCTGGGAAGGAAAGGCATGTAGCAAATGAATATACATCCCATAATAAATTGAAAGCATAATTTCCTAAAAAACATAATTTTGCTAAAAAACAAAAAACTTTTTTTTCTGTTAAATAATTGCATTAACCAAGGCGCCTTAAAACAAAATAATGGAATCTGAGTTTCAGCCGATAGGAGCATTTTCTTTAATAACACTTTGTATTTCCTCAGTGGACTGAGAGATAATTAAGGAAAACAAAATTAGAACAGAAGAAAGATTCTAGAATTGAGGTCTGATTATTTGGTTAGACTATTCATTTATATTTCTTCATTTAGCATACCTAATTTATACAATTGATAGACTATTTGGGACATTGCAGGTTTCGGAAAGGCAACTAGTCTTTTTTTTAAGTTTATTTATTTTGAGAGAGAGAGAGAGAGAGAGAGAGAGAGCGAGTGTTGGGGAGGAGCAGAGAGAGAGGAAGAGACAGAGAATCCCAAGCAGGCTCCACAATGCACCACAGAACCTGATATGGGGCTCAAACTCACAACCATGAGATCATGATTTGAGCCGAAACTAAGAGATGCTTAACTGACCGAGGCACCCAGGCGCTCCATCAACAGGTCTTTTTCTTAGACAAAATAACAGAATATAAAAATAATAATAACAGAAGAATATTATCAGAACACATAATAAGTACATGAGTATATTATAAATCATTTATTCTATAAATAGAAGTGAATGTTTATTTATTCATATTCATGTATAGTATATGTTACGAGGAATATGAAGAAAGAGCTACACTAGATAATTAGCAATAAAAAATGAAGTATGTGCTATGATGAGTCCAAGATTAGAGGTAAGAAGATGTGCTATGACATAAAATTGGTGTTAAGGAAATCTTAAGATCTGAATACATTATGAAATTTCTGGCTACTTCTGTCAGGTTCCCAGGGTCTCACACTGTCTTCCATGTCATTAGGATCCCAGCGGTGACCGCTTAACCAATGTATTCACAGAGAACTACCACTGGTTCCTTATGACTATATGCATGTGAAATAGTTCTGAAAAGGACCCTAGGATTGAATGAGAAGAAATACACTTTGTATGTACCCACTTCCATCATATTTAATAAAATTTACATTCTTGGGAATTTCACTTTTTATTTTGAACTTTTTCTTTAAGTTCATTATTTTGAGAGAGAGAGAAAGAGTGAGTCGGGGAGGGGTAGAGAGAGAGGGAGAGAGAATCCCAAGTAGGCTCCACACGGTCAGTGGTTGGGGCTCAAATCCATGAACCATGAGATCATGATCTAAGCCAAAGTCGGACGGACGCTTAACCAATTGAGCCACCCAGGGTGCCCCTATTTTGAACTTCTTAAATTGAATACTGGAAATAAAATATGACTGATACTAAAACTTACTTTCATTTCTTCTTGTAGCACCCAGACAGCAAGGAGCCTCAGATTTTACAACAGCAGGATTCAGTGATAATGTTGAATTTTATCAAGTCTAGGAGCCAAGAGAAAAATGGCATGAATATCTTAGAATGCCAGAATGATGTGAAAGCATCTAAAATAAAAGGGTAACTTTAAATGATACATTAATAACTACAATTTAAGTCATAGGATAATTAACAAAAATATTAAACATCAATTATAATTGAGTGTTCTAATAGTAAACATATTATAAATTCCAACTGTTAACAATTTTATATCATCTGGGTTCATTATTGATACTGGGTTATGCAATAATTATTAATAGAATAACTATATTTTATCAATATAATAATTATGTTATTAAGTATTCAAATATTGATTAATAGAAACTTAATTTTGAATATAATTATTACCAATATTACTGATTGATAAAATATTATGTTTTCATAATTTTTTAGGGCAATACTTTTCTAAGTTTATCATTAATACTTATACAGAGTCATATGCAATATCTCTTGGCAAATAAAGTAACATTCCTTATACTGATGTTATTTTCTGTTTGACTGAAGAAAGAAAGTGAATCATTGGAGATGAATGGATGCTTTTGCGTTACTTTTTAATGTTCTTTCATTTTCAACATAATCAGATCTTATTATTCATGCCATGCTTTTGAAATTTCCAATATTTGTTTTATTTCTTCATTTGAAAATTTGTTGAAGTTCATCCACACAATTAAATGCATACTTTAAAATACCTTTTTTCTGGTCAAAGATATGTTACATAATTATTCAAATTACAGTGAATCAGACAATTTTAATCTAAAACGTGTGGTCTGTCAATACAATATGTTGACAAGCATTAATAGCACAGACCTTAAGTTTCACAATAGTGTGTGACTTTTTCATTTACATGTTCATTTGAAGCAATTTTTCAATGCGAATTGTTTTTGAAGTTTCCTCTGCACATTCACTTACTCGGGTGGTAAACATTTCATGACCCTTTCCATTATACTGTCTTTTTATAAGTTAATTCTCTTTTTTATAACAGTTTTATTGAGATATAATTCATTCACCAGAAAAACTCATATCCTTTGACGGTGTGCAATCTGCTGGTTGTTAGTATATTGGAAGAGTTATGCAACTATCAACATTAGCTAATTTTAGAAAATCTTCATAATCTTTAAAGAGAAACCCCCTATCAGTCAGCACTCAGTGACATTCTCCCTCCTCCCTTAATAGTTAGTAGAAACTACTAATCTACTTTCTGTGTCTATGGATTTGTCTATTCTAGACATTTCAATATGAATGGAATCAAACAATAGTGGCCTTCCATGTCTGGCTTCTTTGACTCGGCATAATGTTTGCAAGGTTCACCCATGTTAATAGCATGTATTTCATTAACTTACATATCTGAATAATATTGCATTATAAAATACACCACATTTTACTTATTCATTCACGAGTTAAAGGACATCTCATACGCTAACATTCAGTAATTGCCAACATCTTTCCTCGTCATTCTTCTTAAGTAAAGAGTTTGAGAATACAATCTGGGAAAAAGAAAGGTGTGCCCTCCTGGAGGAAGAAAAAAAGTCCTCAGATTCCCCCCCAAATGGGTAAGACTTCTTTTATAAAGACGCACTTTAAACCCATGAGGAAATTTGTCTCCAAGAGAGTCGGTTCAATGTGCCCAGTGAGAATGACTCAGTAGTCAACTTGGCACCCAACATTTATCCAAGGACTATGTGTGCACACATACATACGCCCACATGTACATATTGGATCCACTGTACAGAGCGCCATTTTATTCTCTTAATTCATGAATGGCTTAAACATTTTCGGAGGAACAGCTAAATTTTTTTTTTTCTGAATTGAAGTACTTTTTCAGTACTGTGAATGTTTTATGCAAAATGCTTTCCATAATAGAAATTTCTGTTTTGTATCAGTTCCATTAGCTCTTTGGAATATTCTAGATGTGCTGTAGGACAGGCACCGTGGTGCTCAAATGGGGGTCACTGTACCACCTCTTCTACTTCCTCACCCTCTCCAAGATGGCATCTGGCAGTGAGGGAAGCCCTAAGCCCCGTGGGACTGTCCTTTAAGCATTTTCTGGGACTGATATGGCTGATGTGAGGATGGCAGGGGGTGGCAATAGATGGAAGTAAGTTGGAGAGAGGGGAGGGTAGACAGGGGTCAGACATCTGGAGAGAATGGAAAGGAGGTTGTCCTCAAGGGAACGCCCTAGGGCACCCTGGCTGCCTGAGTACTGGCCCTTCCCTTTGCAGGAGGTCTAGACTGCCACCAGTCCAAGCTCTCCCCCTCCCCCAGTCGGACTCCTCATGGCTCCATTATTTTCTGACAATGCTTTTCTTTTCCTTCTGTCTAGCCCGGACCCCTATTTGAGAGCAGACACCACAATGGATCCAGCAGCTGGGCTGCATTTCTCCAGCTCACCTCCTGCCCCACCTCTCAAAGCAATGTATGAGAAAGAGTAAAGCCACACCTGATAGCCAGGACTGGGCCTGGTACCCTCAGTTATATCTTGGTGTCCTTCTGCAGAACATAAATGTTTTTACAGACTATGAACATCAGACACATCCACTCTGTGGCCATGATGGATCAAGACACAAACAAGATCACTTTATGATCCTGTTTAAACACAGATAAAATTGCAACATTGTCTAAGCCACAAAATGCCACTGCTCTCTCTCCTGACCAACATCAGTGAGTGACTGCTGCTCCTTCACAATTATGGCACCAGCCTTGCTCAAGCTTCCCTCCTTACAGATGATTTATTAAAATACCAATCATAGAATCACCCCGTTTCAAGGCAGCACAAAATCCAGAGAAAAAGTCTTTTTCCATGAACTCACCCCAAAATCACTGGGCATAAGTGGAAATCCTATAAGGTCCTTCTGCAAAGGCAACAGCAGCCAAACCATGGAGGACTGGGGAATGGGGGGGATCAGCAAGGAACAAGCAGGACGAGGAGCAGGGTTTGACGGTGGCCCCTGGAAAGAGTCAGAACAATCCCTTCAGCCACTGCAAACTGGAGTAAGGCTGTCAGGAAAATGCTAGGAAGGTGCCCTTCCTCTCTCCTCCCCCTCCTGTGGGGGCTGGGCCATGCAGGCTCCTTGTAACCTCATTAGGGAAGCAGGGTTGGATTCCATTCCCCCTATCCACCTGTTTTCTTTGACCATGGTATCCATACAAGTGGATCTTCCTTCTTACCTGGCACCCCACTCAGGGCTGAGACCCTCCAGGCTACAGCTGCTGTGAAATGAGAGCAGATGAGGGAGTAAAATGAGCATTAGAGAAATTAAATGAAACAGGGTGCTACAACAAATCTGTAGTCAAGTAACAATTGCATGCATGGTGTGCTTGTGAACATCAATGACCTAAGAATTACATGCATATATGTTTTCACTCATGTGTGGAATCTGAGAAACTGAAAAGAAGACCATGGGGGAAGGGAAGGGGAAAAAGTAGTTTCAAACAGAGAGGGAGGCAAATCATAAGAGACTCTTAAATACAGAGAACTGAGGGTTCGTGGGGGGTGGGGGAGGGGAAAGACAAAAATGGGTGATGGGCATTGAGGGAGGCACTTGTTGGGATGAGCACCCGGTGTCGTATGCAAGAGATGAATCATGGGAATCTACTCCTGAAGCCAAGAGCACACTGTATACCCTGTATGTTAGGTAACTTGACAAATTATATTTAAAAAATAATAATTATGTGCACATAAGAAATAAAAATGTGAGGTGTCAGACAGTGTGCCATTAGTTCACCCTGGTGGGGCTTGGTGATTTGACTTAAATGTAAACCAGTGCCACCAGTGAAAGAGGTTGTGGTTCTAGAAAAGTGCAATACACAACCTCTGTGATTACATGTGCAACCCTAGGAAAGACAGCATTTGTTTCTCACACACTCATGCAGTCAGGAGAAAAGCTTGTCTTGACATCCCCTTGTCCCATCTGCTACCAGGGTAGGACAACCTCACCTCTCTGACAAAGCCCAAGTCTTTGCTATCTCAGTCAACTCTCCGAATCAAAGTCCCCCTGATATCGGCCCTGAAACTGTGGCTTTCTATCCATTTTTTTTCTTTTTTGTTTTAATAATTATTTATTTTTGACACAGAGAGAGAGAGAGTGTGTGAGCAGGGGATGGTCAGAGGGAGAGGGAGACACAGAATCCAAAACAGGCTTCAGGCTCTGAGCTGTCAGCACAGAGCCCAAAGCAGGGCTCGAACTCATGAACTGCGAGATCATGACCTGAGCCAAAGTTGGACACTTAACCAACTGAGCCACCCACGTGCCCCCGTCTCCACTTTTGAATAAACAGATAGGGTAACTGGATAACTAAATCCAGGAAGTCTTTGTTTTACCCCTTTGTGTCCTTCCTTCCTACAGTACAAATAAACCTCTTTCCCAAGATGAAGGAAACACTCATTTCATGTAGGCAACATTCTGAGTCTTACTTAACAGAGACATTCCTTAGTTTCTGTGTGTCACGTGACCACCTGTGCACAAAACTTCACATGATCTTCAACAGAATGGATCCTGTCCTACTAGCACTCTTAGGTTTCACACCTGAGATAAGAACAAGTCTGTTGGGACTTTTTGTTTAGAAAATGGATCTCATGCCCTTCTAAATTCCATGAAAACTTCCTGCAGTTAAAAGAAGGGGGCAGGCACTATAACAAATGGGTTTCTGGGAATATTCAGATAATTATTTAAAAATGAAGAGTTGAGCATCTGGGTGGCTCAGTCAGTTAAGCATCCTGCTCTTGGTTTTGGCTCAGGTCATGATCTCACAGTGGTGAGCTTGGGCCCTGTGTCAGGCTCTGCGCTGAGAGTGCAGAGGCTGCTTGGGATTTCTCTCTCCTTTCTCTCTGCCCCTCCCTGGCTTGCTCTCGCTCACTTTCTCAAAAAATAAACATTAAAAGATTAAAATAAGTAAATAAAAAGGAACACTTAACCCTATCACAGAGCTTAAGATACAACAACGAAATCTGTATATCGACTTTAGTCTCAATTATGTCATGGTAATAAATGACCTCAAAACACTAGTGGCTTACCTCAACAAAAGTCTATCTCTCATCCTTCTGGGATTCAGGTTAATGGGATCATCATTATCTAGGACAGGCTCATAGTAGTGATAAAAGAGGAATGGCCCAAAACGATGGGAGGATTCTGCTCAGAGATGGTATAGACTGCTTCATTAGGCTGCTCATAGCTCACTGGCTGAAAGAAATCACAGGGCAAAGACTAAAATCAATTTGTGAAGTATAGTCCCCTCAGAAGATATGACCTGACTGGGCTGGTGCCATGAGGGTGGATGTGAAATAAGTGGCCTTTCTTCAATATATGGTGGTTCATTTAGTTGGTCAAGATTAGCTTCCATCCCTAAAGTATACAAAATTATCTTACCTTTCTCCACCAGACACAATATGAAGTATTTTCCAAGCCAAAACCTCCACTGACACTCAAAGCAACTAGAAGATCCCAATATAGCTCCTTCATCAAGATACCAAAGAACAGGGGCGCCTGGGTGGCTCAGTCGGTTAAGCGTCCGACTTCAGCTCAGGTCATGATCTCATGGCCCATGAGTTCGAGCCCCATGTCGGGCTCTGTACTGACAGCTCAGAGCCTGGAGCCTGCTTCAGATTCTGTGTCTCCCTCTCTCTCTGACCCTCCCCCATTCATGCTCTGTCTCTGTCTCAAAAATAAATAAACATTTTTAAAAAATTTTAAAAAAAGATATCAAAGAACAGGGGCACCTGGGTGGTTCAGTCAGTTAAGGATCCAACTCAGGTCATGACAACACTGATCATGGGTTCAAGCCCCGCGCCGACTCCATGCTGATGGTGCAGAGCCTGCTTGGGATTCTCTATCTCTCAAAATAAACAAATAAACTTAAAAAAAAAAAAAAAGGCATCAAAGAACAAAAGCCCATGCTATGAGCCAGTTGGAATAGGGAACAGACCCATGTAGCAAACACCCTCTTATATATAAAGAAGACTGCACCCATTGGAACAGAGCAGTAACAAGATTCAGCTGGGAAGATGTTTTGGGGTAGACTTTTAACTGAGCATTAGATCAATTTCTGCTTCCTGGCTGAAGTCCCCACACCAGATCCTTGAATGTCCCTTGTCTTGCTTGGCCTCATTTGTAGGGACCCTAGAGACTGCAGTAAAGAAAAACACAAAGGAAAACACACACAAATACAAACCAATTAACCTGATTCCATTTATTTCCAGGTGGAATTAGTCCATCCCCCAATTCATTATGCCTAATTTTTGTCTCTCAGCTAAAATATCTTGAGCTTATCAGTTGTCTGTGACAAAAGCATGCTTCATTTTTTTCTGTGGCAATTTACAAGAATACTTGAGGAATGATTTGTTGATAGAATTTTTAATGTGATCATTGCCATAAACCAAATTTTAAATCACGACCCAGGTTTGATTTTTGTGTTTCTTAACTATGCATAAAATTTTTGTTACAAAGTGTATCTCCAAGTTCTTATTTATTCATTGAAATGAGTAGAAATCTACCTGTACACCTTACCTTGAAGTTCACGCATCTTTTCTCCTACCTTCTTCCCGCTGAACAAGACATTCATTTTTTTTTCACCAGTAATAGAATGTACCTTTATTAACACATTTCTTTCTGAGCTCATTTCTTTCTAGATGTTCCCAGGCAATAATGGCCAAAAGCATATGAAACATGACAGAGATATTTTGTTACCCATAATTCAAAGCACAAGAGGGTTTCGCCCATTTTTTGCTAAGCTTTCACAGCTAACGTAAATTTTTTCTTTTTATAAAGATTTTTATATTTTTTCAATGTTTATTTTTGAGAGAGAGAGAGCACAAGCAGAGGAGGAGCAGAGAGAGAGGGAGACACAGAATCTGTAGCAGGCTCCAGGCTCCAAGCTGTCAGCACAGAGCCCCATGGGGGGTTCGAACTCACGAGCCGTGAGATCATGACCTGAGCTGAAGTCAGACGCTTAACCACTAAGCCACCCAAGTGCCCCAACAGCTAATATAGTTTTACCAAAAACTTTATAGAGGCATAACATGAGTAGCCATCTTTCTAGGATTCAATCAAGTTTTCCATCACCTGTGGCTTGTCTCCATGACAAATCCACATATACACTTTTTTTTCCTGTTAAATGTCATCATTTAAAAAAGAAACAATTTGTGGGGTGCCTCTTAGCCGGTTAAGCATCCTACTCTTGATTTTGGCTCATGAACTGTGAGATCAAGGCCCACGTCAGGCTCCATGATGAGTATGAAGCCTGCTTGGGATTCTCTCCCTCTCTCTTTGCCCCCCCCCCCCACTCGAGCTCTGTCTCTCTTAAACATTTAAAAAAATAAACAATTTGGTGATTGTATTAGGCAGAGTTCAACTATTCAACCAGAGATACAGAATCAGTACATATAGTGATTAATTGCAAGGAATTGGTTTATGTGACTGTAGAGACTCACTAAGCAATTCCAAAACTCATAGTATGGGCTGAACTCTTGAGCATGGGCCAAGCATCTATCAACAGGAAGAATGTTTTTGTTTTTGTTTTCTTTTAAAGTTTCTTTATTTCTGAGAGAGAGAGGGAGAGAGAGCATGAGCAGGGGAGGAGCAGAGAGAGGGAGACACAGAATCCAAAGCAGGCTCCAGGATCTGAGCTGTCAGCACAGAGCCTGATGCGGGGCTCAAACTCACAAACTGCGACATCATGACCCGAGCCAAAGTAGGATGCTTAACTGACTGAGCCACCCAGGTGCCCAGGAAGAATGTCTTTGAAGGGAAGCCTCCACTCTGACCTTTTGGTCCTTCAGTTGAATGACAGGTTCAGCCAGATTATATGGGAAAATCTCCCTTAAAGTCAAGTGATTGTGGACTTCAAACACATCTACAAAATATGAATATAGAAACACCTAGATGAGTGAAAAACTAAGTTCTGTAGCTTAGCTGACACTTAAAAGTCACCATCTCAGGCTACACCTTGCCTAGCTATAAACCATACACCTCTCCTAGAACCATAAATGATTTCCAAATTTAAAAAATTACAACAAAGTGCGATTTCTGCCTAATACGGCACAACTATCCTGATTACAATAGAAACATGCTAATCCTTTCTCCAAAAAAAGATGCAACACCCTTGGGTGATGTGCATCCTTCTTTTTTGATGCTCCTTAAATATGATGATGTAAAGTTAACTATTATTGGGATGCCTGACTAGCTCAGCCGGTAGAGCTCGCCACTCTTGATCTCAGGGTCCTGAGTTCAGGCCCCATGTTGGGCGTGGAGCCTACTTAAAATAATTATAAAGTTAACTATTATTAAAGCACCTTATACTGGATCATTAGGGAATAACTGTGAGAAGAATACAAAAAATTTTTTTTTTAATTTTTTTTTTCAACGTTTATTTTTATTTTTGGGACAGAGAGAGACAGAGCATGAACGGGGGAGGGGCAGAGAGAGAGGGAGACACAGAATCGGAAACAGGCTCCAGGCTCTGAGCCATCAGCCCAGAGCCCGACGCGGGGCTCGAACTCACAGACCGCGAGATCATGACCTGGCTGAAGTCGGACGTTTAACTGACTGCGCCACCCAGGCGCCCCCAAAAAAATATTTTAATATATGTACAAATTCATACCAAAATTCTCATAACTAGTATGTCCTCACTTCTGCAAATGGTCCAAGATAGTAGCTATTTTCTTCCATTGCCAATTCAAATTTCCTTTGACCTCAGCAACACACCTCACATGGTGTCGATTCTTTGCCTGGTCAGGTGACCTGAAGTACTAACTTCTGTATGATTTGGTCTCAACCAGAGAAAGAGGATCAGTAGCATTCTGAACTCACAGGAAACTAGTGAAATTATACATACATGTGTGTGCACATATATACATATGTACAAATAAAGACATTTGTTATAAAGAATTGGCTTATACAACTGTGGCCTTTGGATAGGCAAGAATGAGATTTCTGGGGGGTGGCTGGGTGGCTCAGTCATTTAAGCATCTGACTCTTGGTTTCAGCTCAGGCCATGATCTCATGGTTCATGGTGACAGCGCAGGGCCTGCTTGGGATTCTTTCCCTCTTTATCTCAAGAAAAATAAACTTAAAAAATGTATAGGGGCACCTGGGTGGCTCAATCAGTTAAGCATCTAACTTCGGCTCAGGTCATGATCTTATGGTTTGTGAGTTCGAGCCCCACATCGGGCTCTGTACTGACAGCTCAGAGCCTGGAGCCGGCTTTGGATGCTGTGTGTGTGTCTCTCTCTCTCTCTCTGCCCCTCCCTCGCTTGCACTGTCTCTCTTCCTCAAAAATAAACATTAAAAAAAAAGATGAAAAATACAGGGGTGCCTAGGTGGCTCAGTCAGTTAAGCATCTAACTTAACCAGTTCGTGAGTTCAAGCCCCACATCAGGCTCCACACTTAAGAGTGTGGAGCCTGCTTGGGATTCTCTCTCCCTTTCTCTCTGCCTCTCCCGAACTTGTACTTTCTCTCTCTCTCACAATAAATAAATAAACTTAAAAAAAGAAAGAAAGAAAAGAAAAGAAAAAGGAAAAGAAAAAAGGGTGCCTGGGTGACTCAGTCAGTTACACATCCAAATTCGGCTCAGGTCACGATCTTACGGTTACTGAGTTCAGGCCTCGCACTGGGCTCTGTGCTGACAGCTCAGAGCCTGGAGCCTGCTTCGGATTCTGTCTCCCCCTCTCTCTGCCCCTCCCCAGCTCATGTGCTGTCTCTCTCTAAAAAATAAACAATTAAAAATTATTTTCAATAAATAAAAAATATATATAATGTAGGTGGATCTTTCCAAAATTATAAATAGTATCAAGCCAAAATTAAAAAGCATGAGTACAACATGGAGAACATGTTTTAAATATATAAATGCATATATATGTATTGCATATATACATATATAAATTGCATAGTGTATGTACACTAGAGAGCACAGATTCTAAGACATATTTGGAAAGATATTAGGGTGTCTTTAAAGTTTTAAAACTGCCTGGTAGAATCTGTACTTCCTCTTAATCTGATTACTTCAAGTTTCTTTCTAAAAGTGTTGAACAATAATGAAGGGATTAGATAGAAAGGTATATAAGAAATGGGTGGGCCACCCTTGGTGTTGATAAGCCTGTCGTCTTCCAGAGCTGCTCAATTGCCCAGTGACCCCCATGGAGTCCAGGTACCTCTTCCCAAGAGGGGTTTGAACAGCATTGCGAGTGGCAAATTTTCATCTGCATTTTGCTCTCTTCTTCAGTAATGCCATGTGCTTTATTTCCCAGAGTTTATAAAAGTTAAATCACAATCATAATTAGAGGGACAGATGGTTGGAACAGGAGCTGTTTTGCATTGATAAGTTGTTAGAGGATTGATGGGTGCTTTAAAATTGGAGATTGGAATTTTCCATTTAAAGTAACAGCCAGGAGTCCCACAAGTAGGTTGTCAAAAGTTTCAAAGTTGACATTGTAAATGGAGAAAAGCATATATATGGAACACCTACCTTTAAAATGTATGGGGCACCTGGGTCTCCTTTTGATTTTTTTTTTTTTTTTTTTTTAAGAGAGAGAGAGAAAGCATGAGGGAGGGGGCAGCCAGGAAGATAGAGAATCCCAAGCAAGCTCCTCACTGACAGCACAGAGTCCAGTGTGAGTCTCATTATCAAGAACTAGGACTCAATCTAACTGTGAAATCATAACCTGAGTCAAAATCAAGAGTCAGACACTTGCAGTGCTCGGGCAGCTCAGCTGGTTAAGCATCTGACTCTTGATTTCGGCTCAGGTCATGATCTCATGGTTTGTGAGTTTGAGCCCTGAGTTGGGTTCTCTCCCCAACCCCCCCCCCCACGCCCACCACAACTCTCTCTCTCAAAATGAATCAACTTTTTAAAAATTTTTTAAAAATATATAGAATCATTGATGAACCTACAGGCTTTCATCCTAGAAAAGCATATGACATATGTTCACACAGAGTTTTTAATCCCTAAACATATCCTTCGTACTCCTCTTCCCATTTTCTCTTGACCAGGCAGACTACAAAAAGAAACCTGGCAAGGCAGGACTGTTTACAACCAGAGTCAAAAGGATATCCTCCAAGGGGGGCCTGGGTGGCTCAGTTGGTTAAGCCTCTAACTTCTGCTCAGGTCATGATCTCACAGTTCATGAGTTTAAGCCTCACATCGGGCTCTGTGCTGACAACTCAGAGCCTGGAGCCTGTTTCAGATTCTGTGCCTCCCTCTCTCTCTGCCCCTGCCCTCCCAACCCCCACTTGCACCCTGTCTCTCTGTCAAAAATAGATAATAAAACATTTTTTAAAAATTTTTAATGAAAATAAAAAAGGATATCCTCCAAGCATCGTTTGAACAAAACCCTTACGCTGATAAAGCTACCAGGAAACAATGGGGCAAGGAAATTGGCATTCCAGAGTGTAAAATTCACATAAGCATTAGGTTTCTATTTCATGATCTGTCAGATTCCAGGTAAAGAGAAATGCTGGGATCAAGACTCTCAGGTAATTCTTTTATGTCAGGTATGTTAGAAGATTTTTATTGTTGTATACTAAAAGCAAGAACTGTGTGTCTTTTACCAATTGTGGAAATACCGACTGGGTATATTCACTGACAGGAAGAGAATATACTGGTTCAGGATCTCCCAATGGGAGATACATCAATTTTCGAGATTTAGGCAATTTAGGAAATTAGGACACTATAATAATATGGTATCATTAAGTATTGATACATACTGGGGCACCTGGCTGGCTCAGTCACTAGAACATGTAACTCTTGATTTCAGGGTTGTGAGTTCAAGCCCTACACTGGGATAGTGATTAAAACATTCCATGCTCATGTGTTGGAAGAATAAACATTGTCAAAATGTCAATACTACCCAAAGCATTCAATGCAATCCCAATCAAAATTGCACCAGCATTCTTCTCGAAGCTAGAACAAGCAATCCTAAAATTCATATGGAACCATAAAAGACCCCGAATAGCCAAAGTAATTTTGAAGAAGACCAAAGAAGGAGGCATCACAATCCCAGAATTTAGCCTCTACTACAAAACTGTAATCATCAAGACAGCATGGTATTGACACAAAAAGACACATAGACCAATGGAATAGAATAGAAACCCCAGAACTAGACCCACAAAAGTATGGCCAACTAATCTTTGACAAAGCAGGAAAGAATATCCAATGGAAAAAAGACAGTTTCTTTAACAAACGGTGTTGGCATTACTGGACAGCAACATGCAGAAGGATGAAACTAGACCACTTTCTCACACCATTCACAAAAATAAACTCAAAATGGATAAAGGACCTGAATGTGAGACAGGAAACCATCAAAACCCTAGAGGAGAAAGCAGGAAAAGACCTCTCTGACCTCAGCCATAGCAATCTCTTACTTGACACATCCCCAAAGGCAAGGGAATTAAAAGCAAAAATTAATTACTGCGACCTTATGAAGATAAAAGCTTCTGCAGAGCAAAGGAAACAACCAACAAAACTAAAAGGCAACCAACGGAATGGGAAAAGATATTTGCAAATGACATATCGGACAAAGGGCTAGTATCCAAAATCCATAAAGAGCTCACCAAACTCCACACCCGAAAAACAAATAACCCAGTGAAGAAATGGGCAGAAAACATGAATAGACACTTCTCTAAAGAAGACATCCGGATGGCCAACAGGCACATGAAAAGATGCTCAACGTCGCTCCTTATCAGGGAAATACAAATTAAACCACACTCAGATATCACCTCATGCCAGTCAGAGTGGCCAAAATGAACAAATCAGGAGACTATAGATGCTGGAGAGGATGTGGAGAAACGGGAACCCTCTTGCACTGTTGGTGGGAATGCAAATGGGTGCAGCCACACTGGAAAACAGTGTGGAGTTTCCTCAGAAAATTAAAAATAGATCTACCCTATGACCCAGCAATAGCACTGCTAGGAATTTACCCAAGGGATACAGTACTGATGCATAGGGGCACTTGTACCTCAATGTTTATAGCAGCACTCTCCACAATCGCCAAATTATGGAAAGAGCCTAAATGTCCATCAACTGATGAATGGATAAAGAAGTTGTGGTTTATATACACAATGGAGTACTACGTGGCAATGAGAAAGAATGAAATATGGCCCTTTGTAGCAACGTGGATGGAATTGGACAGTGTTATGCTAACTGAAATAAGCCATACAGAGAAAAACAGATACCATATGGTTTCACTCTTATGTGGATCCTGAGAAACTTAACAGAAACCCATGGGGGAGAGGAAAGAAAAAAAAAAAAAAGAGGTTAGAGTGGGAGAGAGCCAAAGCATAAGAGATTCTTAAAAACTGAGAACAGGGGCGCCTGGGTGGCACAGTCGGTTAAGCGTCCGACTTCAGCCAGGTCACGATCTCGCGGTCCGTGAGTTCGAGCCCCGCGTCAGGCTCTGGGCTGATGGCTCGGAGCCTGGAGCCTGTTTCGGATTCTGTGTCTCCCTCTCTCTCTGCCCCTCCCCCGTTCATGCTCTGTCTCTCTCTGTCCCAAAAATAAATAAAAACGTTGAAAAAAAAAATTTAAAAAAAAAACAAAAACTGAGAACAAACTGAGGGTTGATGGGGGATGGGAGGGAGGGGAGGGTGGGTGATGGGTATTGAGGGCACCTTTTGGGATGAGCACTGGGTGTTGTATGGAAACCAATTTGACAATAAATTTCATATATTGAAAAAATAAAAAAATGTTTAAAAAAATAAAATAAAATAAAATAAAATAAAATAAAATAAAATAAAGTATCTTTGGGGCAGCTGGGTGGCTCAGTTGGTTAAGTGTCCAACGTGAGAAAGGCCATGATCTCACAGCTTGTGGGATCGAACTCCATGTCAGGCTCTGCATTGACAGCACAGAGCCTGCTTGGGATTCTCTCTCTCCCTCTCTCTGCTCCTCCTCCATTCGCGCTTTCTCTCTCAAAAATAAATCTTTAAAAAAATTAAAAAACAAAAATCTTAAAAAAATGTTCTGATATATCCTGCAGAATGATGATTAATACATAATTTTGAGGAAACTGTGGGGCAAGAACTCACATAAATTCCCAATTTTCAGGCTAGGTTTTTTTAAACACCTGAAATGTGATTTTCACACACACATATGAAGTAGGGGTCTGGGTCAGATGGTTGGGCATCTGACTTTGGCTCAGGTCATGATTTCAAGGTTCATGAGTTCGAGCCCCACGTTGGCCTCTGTGCTGACAGCTCAGAGCCTGGAGCCTGCTTTGAATCTGTCTCCCTCTCGCTCTACCCCTCCCCTGCTCACACTGTTTCTCAAAACTAAAAAACGAACAGGGTGCCTGTGTGGCGCAGCTGATAAAGCATCTGACTCGTGATCTCAGCTCAAGTCATGATCTCAATGTCTGTGAGTTTGAACCCCACATCAGGCTCTGTGATTGGGATTCTCCCTCCTTCTCTCTGCCCCTCCCCAGCTTGTGCTCCCTCTTTCTCTCTCAAAATAAACAAACTTAAAAATAATTTAATTAAAAAATGTTTAAGTATATGAAAATCCCATATTGTATTATTTTGAATGGTACTGATGTAAAAATTAAACTAAGTTGGATTTCTTCGATAGCTGTAAACAATTATACCACACAGCATTTAAAACAAAGAAAATCAATATAAGTGTGCTTTTAGAAGAAAATTATGAGTTCCTAGTTTTGTGTCTGCACAGAGCCTCCAATAAGCCATTGGCTAGAAGGTCCTCAGTCTGAGGGGATGCTGGAGAGAAATGTTTTACTCTTCTTCATGCATTAGTTCTGGGTGTGAAGAGATAGCTTATTCAATTCCCAGTAATAGAAGTACATACTATGGGACTATCTGGTGATGTGCTTAAAGCTTACCTGCAAATATTCTCATTTAGAAAACAGATAACTTTTTGGCACAATGCCTGGATAAGAGAGTGATTTGTTAAATATTGGTTGTCATTAATACCCTAATTCCTATTGCAAATTACCAAAATAAAACAACTAATTAGAAAGTACACTGCAAATCTGACTCCAATAATGAGGAAACAAAGAAAGAGTTCAAATGGTTATATTAGTGACAAGAGTTTCACAGCAAGGTGTACTGGGTCCTAGAAGTCTCCTTACTTATTGCTGACTACGGGATAAGAGGGAATGTGGATGAATGTTAGTACAGCTCTTGGACCATGGCTAACTTACTCCCCATCTAAAGAAATTCTTTTCACAATCAATTCCGTATGTATTATATATAATAAAATGGTATTTCTTCTGTTTATTACATAAAATAAAATGGTACTTCTTATGAAGAGATGATAGGGCCCAAGAAAAGACATCCACACATAGAAGACATGTTATGAGAGAGAGATGGGAGGAGGGAAAGGGAGAAAAAGAAATATCGATCTCCTTTAATAGAACAGTGTCTCTTAAATCAGGGAATTCTACTTGGGATACCATGAGGATGACCATAAAAGAAATGCTGTCTTGAATTGTATGCTCATAATAACTCCTAGGATAATACATCACTTTTTTTTTATGGATATTATCCCAATGGCAGTTGATCAAATCAATTTCATTTAATTGCCTTGCCTTGATACTTGGACAACACAGATTGAGTTACATGACTTCAACATCTTCTTCTCCCACTTAGATTTGACTTAAAAACCTCAGATCCAAACAAAGACAATTGGAATTTGGATGCTCCTTAAGATGAAACCCAGGAACAAAATCCGCTGCCTCGGTCTCAAGGTAAGAATCCACTGGTCCAAATGCATTTCTTCAGTGGATCCCAGAGAAAGTGAAAACGGCTCTGCATATTGTGCCCATATACTCGACAAAGAAATCATTATCTTAGGAGGCACTTACAGCCTGTTCTGGGCACCCTAGCGTCAGAAATAAAAGCATGGCCCCACAGCTGGGTGCGACAGGCAGGTTCTTAGCACACAAGGCTCTGGGCCTTTTGTCTTGCTGCTCTAAGCAGGGTGGCATCCTGTTCTGTCAACCTCAGGGATTCAGGGGGAGTGTCAGCATTATCTTCCTAGGTTCAAGTTTTCAGTTCAAATATGAGAACTGTCCTAAAAGACACCTCTGTTCCATGTTCTCTTGTAGAATACTTACCAAAAGCAGCCAGAGAAGACTGGACATCCATCACAAGACCTCAATCACATATCCTACTTCAAGCTTTTGAGAGGAACCAATTCCCTGATAGAACAACCAGGAAAAAAGTGGCTAAAATAACAGACATTCAGGAATCAAGAATTCAAGTAAGTTCTGTCTATAGCACCAAATATGTTCTACCTGTAAGTGATGTTATATTTCCCTCTGATGGGCTGCTGAAAAACTGACCTGAGATTATCACAATCATCATGGGTAACAGTATGGATTGGTAAACATCTAGCATTGCAAGTCAGATTCCTGCAAAATGAAGAATTCTGTCAGTGTGATAACCATTTAGAACCTCCAGCAGCAAAAATGGGGGGAAATATGAAAGTTAATACTATCTATTTTGGGAATACCCTGTCAGGTTTTCTACAGCTTGACATTGCTTGGTCATTTTGGTCCAGATAATTCCTTTCTTATGAGGTTGTCCTGCACCTAATCAGTATTTTTAAGCATTCCTGGCCTCAACCAAATACCCTGCCTACCTACCCCTCCACCAACTTGTGACAGCTTCAAAAATCTACAGACTTAGTCCCATGTCCTCCAGTTGAAAGAAAAAAAAAATCACTCTTACTGGGTACCTTCTAAAGTTATGAGGACAGTGGTTTAGTGTATGTTAAATGCTCAAGACTAGGAAACACATTCATAGTTTTATCAGTACAGTTAATTAATCCTTGATCAGATTTATTTATAACCACGTATATAAGATTGGGATTCTTATACACATGTTGGCAAAGAGATAAATGTCAACCTGGTCAAGAAAACTTATTTGCTGATCCAATGTTGAAATTAAAGGGAAGAATCTAAAGCATATGCCTTTTCAACCAGTTTCAATCCATCTATAGTTGATTGCTAAGTGTGTTAGGACCTCAATTTTTGTGTTTGTATGTGTATACACACATTCATATGTACACATATATACATACACACTATACACAGGAATCAGAGTAATTAATGACATATATATGCAATAGTTCTATTTCACATGAAACACACCCACACACACCCCATCCCGATAATGGGGCCTGTATTAATAGCCCCTTTGCTTTACATAGTATGAGAAACTG
Organism: Herpailurus yagouaroundi; assembly: GCF_014898765.1. Classification (NCBI taxonomy): domain Eukaryota; kingdom Metazoa; phylum Chordata; class Mammalia; order Carnivora; family Felidae; genus Herpailurus; species Herpailurus yagouaroundi. The sequence continues at coordinate 26,350,634 of NW_024412421.1, read as the reverse complement.
AGCCAGAATCACTTGTCTTATGACACTGTCTTTTTCTTCACATAGATGTGGTTTCAGAATTAAAGATCTCCATACCCAAGGCAGAGAATTGAGTCCATGAATTCCTTGGCAGACAGCCCAAATGCAAGACCAGGTCTGACAGCTCAGCACCATCAAATTGATCTGCCCACTTTCCCAGGCAGGTCTCATCATTTTGCTTCCTCCCATTTTTTCCGTAGGAACCAAACATTTCTACCTGCTCCTCTCCCATCCCAGGAGTCCTCTGTCTCTTGTGTGAACCAAGGACCAAGCGTCATGATGGTACAGCCCATAGACTATGCAGAGAGGATTCTTTACTCTCCTCGGAATTACCGGCCAATACCATCAACTCTGAGTCTCAGATACTCAGGCTCCTTTCTGGCCGCCAAAGCAAGAAAAGTGCCAGAATCACAAAGAATAGAAGCACACAGGAGTACTACAGTTGAAGGACTACTCTCAGCCTCATCCTGAGCACCAAAACCACCAACTGCAGGATCTGGGGCAGGTAGACATATATTCTGCAATGGTGGGATGAAATCTGCCAGACTCTGATTACAAAGTGGGATCCTCGAGGAGGGACACACTGAGACACTTATCCGCAGCACAGTCAACTGGACGACCATCTCATTCCCTTGGCCAACTCACCAACAATGTGCAGAAACCTCAAGCCTTTATGTCAACTGTTATCCACAGATTTTCAGGAACAGGTACCTTTTCCGAGTCCTGGCCCACAAAAAGAGGACCCTCCAGGACCCCAACTGTGCTTCAGTGAAGATGCTTTTCAGGCTGTGTTCCATATGCTACAAAGCTTACCAAGGTCTGAGATTCCAGAAAAAGAAGTCATTCTCAGAACCTGGTCCAGACCTCTCTTCTTTTGATGCAAATCAGTGCAATTTAAAGGACAGTGGATAATGAAGTCATCCTGTTTGGGACAAGATTAATGCAAGAGGAAGGAGAAACCACTTGGAAACACAAAAGGCAGTTTTTAACTGTTTTGTGGGCAGTGGTTATCTTCTATATTCACTTCATTGAATAAAGAAAGGATGGTTTCTAAGCTGCATACAGCCTCTGGAAGCACCATAGGCCAGTAGACAGGTCTGCTGAATCCTTCTGAACAAAAGCATTTCACTGATAAACATGACTTCTTCTCTAATCACGATGTCTACCAATCTGGAATTTGCATGAACTATAACCATACCCAAGCAAGAACATATCTACGTGCTGACACATTAGCACTCCTTTGCTTCCTAGCAAGATGGGAAAGCCAGCTTGAAATTAGTTTGTCATGCAGAAAATGAAAGGACAGTGTATTTCCTGATAATGTGAATTCATAAAAGTGAGCTTTTCCCCAAAGCTCTGAGGGTTTCAACTGGGAACCAGAAACTATCCCACTATCTACCAATAAGAGAACGACTAAATGAATTACGTTAAATCCACGATACTGAGTATTCTTCATTTATATTGTTTTTCCTTTGACTACTTAAAACATTACAAAAAAAAAAATCACAATGAAAATACAGCAGCAACACCATACAACCACTTAGTCTAACACGTTAATCTAAAACTGGGATAAAAATTTCGGTCTTCTTTCTTCTTCTGAAATGATAATACATCTCAAAGTAGATTTTGGTGTTTGAAGGTGTATGTGGATTTACCTTAGTGCTATAAAAACATCTTTGAATTTTATCAATTTGCATTGTTTGAACCAACTCAAAAGGTTAGGTCCAGGTTTGATGAGAACAGTGATTAACATTCCACTCCTGGATGGATCTTCTTAATGCTGGAGAAGGTGGCTAGAATTGGTACAAGTTTTTAGCAAACTCTTATTTGGGTATTCACCTTCCCTTTCATGTCACATTCTCAGGGAAGGTTACACAAACTGCAACCCAAGAAAAATAGACTTTGATTAAGTTAACCCAGTCAATTTCATTTAGGAAGAGTTAGGAAGGCGTATGTGCCAAATTTCTGGCCAATGAGAAATCAAGGGGCTTCCAAGAAAGATTGCACCCAACTTTTGACCATGAAGGAAGCAGCCTAGAAGACAAGCCAGGGACAGCAGAACAGAAAAATAGAGAGAATCCTGAAGGTAACTAACTCAGGACTTCCCATACATATAAGATATAAATCCCCTTTTTATGTCCCTTGTTTCAAGTCCTTTAGATGAAGTTTTCTGTTACAAGCAATTAAATACAACTTACAGGTATAGGCAAAGGGGGCATATAATCCAGCACACAGCATTAGACCAAAACAAGAAAAAAGCTCAACAATCCAAGTGTCAGCTTAAACTTTTAAAATGCAACCATACCTGCTTAAAGGGATACGGAACAAAGGAAAACCGAATACCAGGAGCAGAGCCCACTGCTGCGGTTTGCAAAGAGGAGACAGAAAGAAATGTTTCTGCCACTAATGAAGTTGTACAAGTTATTTAAGACCTAGAGAATTTGAAAAGCTCAACTGTGGGGTTAGTGGAAAACAGTGAGGAAGGCGTCTAACTCAAGAGCTAAAATGAGTAAGAAATGATGTTTCCCAGAGCACAAGCCTCAAGAAGTCAAGGAAAGAAAACCCAAAGAATAAGAATCTGGCAGAATAAAGGAGAGGTATCCTAACTTTAGGAATTGAACAGCTGGTCTATGGAGCAGATGCAGCCATAGCTCAATGCCATTAACCATTAAGATCCAACTCATTTTCCTTGCTTAGATTTGTGCTCCCAAAAATACTTGATAATTTGTTTCCCCACATATTATCTCCCAGCCTAAAAAGTAAAACACCAGATAAATGTCAAAAACAGATATTTGGAAGTTACTGGTTTATAATGAGTACTTAAGTATCTTTTCAGAGTCTAGATATAATGAATCAGACCCTTTTGCACATGCTTTGACAAAACAAATTTCTAGGCTGGTAAAGTTGTACGAACTTTACTAAGGTATAAACATCCCAAATGACATCTCCGTTTCACACATGAAATATTGATTTTCAACCACTCTAGAGTCATATCTGATTGGACGACACATTTTAAACAAATGCCTACCACCCAGCCCTTCCCAATATCCACTTAAAAGTTACTCCTGGGGGCGCCTGGGTGGCGCAGTCGGTTAAGCGTCCGACTTCAGCCAGGTCATGATCTCGCGGTCCGTGAGTTCAAGCCCCGCGTCGGGATCTGGGCTGATGGCTCAGAGCCTGGAGCCTGTTTCCGATTCTGAGTCTCCCTCTCTCTCTGCCCCTCTCCCGTTCATGCTCTGTCTCTCTCTGTCCCAAAAATAAATAAACGTTGAAAAAAATAAATAAATAAAAATAAAAAAAAATAAAAGTTACTCCTGGAGTGAGCTAGGTACTCCTGGGAATAGTTTTATCCTTTCAACATACTCAAGAGAAGGGCAAAGTGAAGCATTTTGATTTAGAATGGGTTCCTCCAGAAGCAGACTTTAAGAATTCGTGTTTAACTGAGGATTCCACGATGCATTTTATTAGGAAAGTGCAGATGTGAAACCACAGAAGGAAGCCTATGCAGAGTGCGTTCATAAACAACTACCACTCTGGGCAACCATGCTGGTTTCTGCTGGGGACCTTTAAAAGATGGTATGGAACCCATTATCTCACTCAAGGGGTGCGTCTCAAATATTCACTTGTGTCATTTCTCTGGACAGCAAGGAAGCTGGATATGCATCCTCTAATTCTCATCCGCCATCAGCCGAAAGCCACTCCCAGCAGCATGAACTCCAGAGCACTTCAAGCAGAGGGGAAACCTTAAGAAGGTGCTTGCAGTAGGACCCCTATTTGTGGCATGTGCGGGAATGTAAGTGCCCAAGGGATACGGGTAGGGCAGAGACACCTTCTGTTACACACCTGATGGTTCCTGATTGGCTTCTCACCCTTCAGCTTTCAGCAGCCCGTGGTGTTCTCCCGTCCCTCACAGCCCTTGACGCAGATCTTCTCTCTGCTCCATCCAGAAAATCTAGCATCCTTCTAGTGGCCTACTAGTTCTAATATGGAACCATTTTGTTCATTATTGACCTAATTAAGAGCCAAGAAATGTCAGTTCCTTTATGGTTTTTATATCGAAAAGGTTTCAGGAATACAATCAAAGAAAACACTTGGAGATTCAAAGTTCTTTTTATTTTCAACAACAAAAGTAACACAACAAAGAGGAATCAATTCACTAATATATAAATCTAACACAGTCCTTAGCACAAAATTGTCTTTAATAAATAAAAACACATTACTGATAACTGAGTAAGACTGTTCTTAAGACTCTCTAGGGTTTTGTGTGCGTTTTAAACAAAACTGGGTGGTAGATAAAGAAACACGTGCTACAAGTATGACTGACAAAGACTGAAAGAAAAGAACAGCCAAAGGAGCAGGGTCCCCAAGTATTAAGTTAGCAAAGGGAATATGGGATTTTCAAAGCAGTCTAGAAATCAGAGCTCACTAGGTGATGCAAGGGTTTAGGATCGTCCAAGCTCAAGACCTTGTAATTAAATCTTTCCACATATCTAGATCCTTGATTTGGAATCTATCATAATCTAGAAGAGTTTCTGCCAAAGGATAGAGGCTCTGTATTTTCCTCCTTTGACTTTGTCACTAGCTCCTGAAACCAATATATAGCAAGGGTTCCGTTCAGAAAAGGATTACTACTACAAAGACCAACCTCTGTCTGGTGTGGATTTCCCTTTATGAACATACTGATACTGCCAGGGACAACTCTAAATATGTCAAATGTCTTTTACTTTTATCCTCCTACACAACTCTGCTTGGCTACAACATCTAAGACTCATAGAGCAATGGCAGCATTGGTCAGAAGACAAGTGTCAGTTCCAACGACAACGTTGACAAAAAATTTTTTTTAACCTCTCTTGCCACATCTTTTTTCTTTCCTCATTGTCTTGCCAATTACTTCTTTCGGAATTCAATCCGCCGAGCTACATTCTGAGCACCAAATTTTTTGACCAATGCATCTCTGGCATCCTCGTCATCTTTTTGCAAATCTAAGTCATCCTGTCGGGACCAAATGGGATACCCATCAGCCCTCTGACCGGACTCTAAAAAGGAGGAAGTAGCCTCCAACTCACCACTATTTTTTAGGAATGCCTGTGTAACTGTTGACAGATCCAAGTTAAACTTTTCCATTAACTGCCTGATGATCTTAATGGCAGCTCCCACCTCTGGTGGAGAAACTTTTTCTTCTTCTTCTTCTTCCTCATCCTCATCAGGCTGTGTCTCAGAGTCTTCCTCGGGTGTAGGTGGATCATCATCACACATTGTTATGTGTATTTCAAAATCGGGGCTCTCGTCAACCTAGAGAAAGCGATGAATACGACCAGTTCCTAATTACCAAGTCCCAAACACTCTTGCGATATCTAGTCTCTCCCACCACCTTGCTTGCCCTTTTCACCCCAATCACATTGGACTTCCTTCAGTTCTTCCAATACACTATGCTCCTTCTTATACTTACTCATGTTGCATGTGTGTATGTAAGTTTACGTACATGATGGGTTAAGGGGAGGGAAGTGTCTGTGTCTGTGTCTGTAAGTGGGGGATATAAGTGTGCTTATGTGTACATTATGTGCATACTCATGTATACATACAACTATGGTATTCCAACAGAACATGAGAAGCTACAGTAAATAATGAAAAATATGTGTATGTGCATACATGTCCACGTGTACACACACGTTCATTAGATCATTTTTTAAAGTTTGACTTCAGGGGCATCTGAGTGGCTCAGATGGTTGAGTGTCCAACTTCGGATCAGGTCATGATCTCACGGTTTGTGGGTTCAAGCCCCACATCCAGCTAGCTGCTGTCAATGCCAAAGTTGTCAGCACAGAGCCCACTCTGAATCCTCTGTGCACCCCCTTCTCTCTCTGCCCCTCGCCCACTCACGCTCTCTCATTCTTTCTCAAAAATAAAAACATTTAAAAAACAAAACAAAAGAGGTGCCTGGGTGGCTCAGTCAGTTAAGCATCAGATTTGGTTTAAGTCATAGCTCGCAGTTCCTGAGATTGAGCCCCACACCGGGCTCTCTGCTGAGGCCACTTCATATCCTCTGTCCCCTTCTCTCTCTCTCTCAAAATAAACGTAAAAAAAATAAATACAATAAAAAATAAAAAAAAAAACAACAAAACTTTGGCTTCAGTGTCAGATTGTAAGCTCCCTAAGGACAGGAACTGTATCTCTTTTGCTCTCATCACTTACATCCCCAGTACATACCAATGCCTTCACTTAACTACTCAAAACACACAGATGTATGAGCAGACTAGGGTCTCCGTACTATACTACATTTAGGCACATTACAAAGCACGTTATGTGAGAAGAAACCTACGTAGACCATGCTTGCATTTCAAAGTTTATGGAAAATTGACCAAATATAAAACAAAACTCAGACTTCAAAAGGCAACAATCACTAAATTCTACCAATTCTTGTGCATTCCTTCATTCACCAATTACAGATCTTTAAATTATTTTCCTAATAATGAGGCCTGATCACTTCCCTTTACAATAAGAAAAATTAATTTAAAAGATCCTTTTTCGTGGAAAAAATATGCACATATAATTGAGTCTTTCTTTTAAATTACTCCTCACTACTTTATAGTTCTTGCCTTTCCCTGTAACTATGATCAAATATGGGACTCCAACAGAGTATCAGAAGCTAGACCAAATAAGGAAACGTTAAAAAAATCCCAAAACCACTCTAAATACACAAAAAGCTAAACTTGCTTTAAAAAAAAAAAAATTAAACTCCTTCAAAAATTGCATTTATTTTCCTGAGAAGCACAAAAATATTTTCAAAAGATAAATCCACAGTCTTAACTTTGAAAACCTTACACTGTGATCAAAGTATCCAAAATAGGATGCTGTCTACTGTTTCAAAATAATTCTCATCAGGGGCACCTGGGTGGCTGAGGTGGTTAAGCATCTGACTTAGGCTTGGGTCATGATCTCACAGTTCATGAGTTCGAGCCCCATATAGGGCTCTGTGCTGACAGCTCAGAGCCTAGAACCTCCCTGGGATTCTGTGTCTCCCTCTCTCTCTACCTCTCCCCCACTCACACTCTGTCTCTTTCTGTCTCAAAAATAAACAAACACTAAAGAAAAATTTTTTAATAATTCTCCCCAATTTTTCTCCCTCTCCCCCTTTTCTCTAAGAGACAGAGAACACACATGCACACATGTGCAGGAGAAAGGCAGAGGGAGGTGGAAAGAGAGAATCCCAAGCAGACTCCACGCCCAGAGCAGAGCCTGACAAGGGGGCTCGATATCACAAGTGAATCATGACCTGAGCCAGAATCAAGAGTCAGATGCTTAACAGCATGAGCCACCCGCACGCCCCTCCCTCAAAACTGCATGCCTGAAACCAAGATCAGTCCCACTTTCCATTCTCCCACTCCAAACCTTACCTTTCAGGGCCTTAGGTGTACAAAAACTAAATGCAATAACCAACTTTAAAAAAGAAGAATAGAAGGAGAGAAAATAAGAGTTAAATCTAGTCTACGTACCACAATCTCCTCAAACTCCCGGGTGGCTTCTACAAGCATCTTTTTGACTGCTTCTTCATTTTCCTTGATCTCTTCCTTTACATATTCTTCTTCAGGTAAGTCTGGAGTTCTCTTATTCTGTGGTTCTATGAAAGAAAAGAACAGCACCAGATTACAATTAACATCTTTTGCAGAAACCAAAAATACAGTGCTCTGCGAACTCTGAGCCAAAAGTGAGCCTGTACTTTTTTTCTATTAGGAGACATCAGTTTTTGATCAAGGTAAGAAAAACATAAAATACACTTGTTCGGAAATGTCTACTCTTGCTTCTGAAGAGCTGTACTATCCAAATGGTGATATATTCCTTAGATTGTAATATGGAAAATAAAAATACTCTCCAAACATAATTCATTTTTTGCTTTGTATTTATCCATAGTGCAAATTAACAAAACTGCCATAAACTGGATTCTCTGGGAAGCAGATTGTGAGATGGAGATTAACACATGGTGTTTAGTATGGAGTGACCCAGGGAAACCACTGTTGAGAAGAAAGCATGAGTGGGCAGAGAGGGAAGCTGAGCTGTCAAAGAGTTCCAACAAAGCCTCAGCTGAAACCATAGGGAAGTCTGAACTAGGAAGTCCCTTCAGAATCGACTGTGTTGGGATGTGGGAGCCGTGGCAGAACTCCGCACAGATCAGTCCCTAAATGCTAGCCAACCTAAGATGTCAAGACTTTGGGTGAAGCAGCTCTCCCAGCTGAAGACAGATGTGGAAGGTACATCACAATCTACCACATACCATCTAACAGAAAGGAGGCCCTCCTAAAGCTCAGCATCCTCTTTCTGTTTTACTTTGTTCTCTTAGCATTTAACTGTGCTCTCTTTTCCACTTAACAAAAACTGACTGCTATGGGGCAGGAGAAAGAAGTTTTTTATAATGGAACTGTTCTGTATCCTGATTTAGGTGGTGGTTACACAAACTATATAGGGACTAAAACACATAACCAAAAAATACCATGGTGGTTCCTCAAAATACTAATCATGGAACTACCACAAAATCCAGCAATTCCACTTCTGTATACTCAAGACAAATGGAACCAGGGTTTCAAGCAGGTATTAGTACACCCATATTTATAGTGGCATTATTCCTAACGGCCAAGATACGGAAACAACCTCAGTGTCCATCAATGGGTGACCACATAAACAAAACGTAGTATACACAATGCAGTGGAGTATTATTCAACCTTATAAAGGAAGGACATTCTGACACATGCTACAACATGGATGAACCCTGAAAACACTGTGCTAAGTGAAATGAGCCAATCACAAAAGGACAAATATATGACTCCACTTACATGAGGTAGCTAGAAAGACCAAATTCTTAAAGACAAAAAGTAAAATGGTGATTGACAGGGGGAGGGAGCAAAGGGGAGTCAGTGTTTAATGGGTAGTTTTCCAGTTTTAGGAGAAGAAAAAGTTCTGGAGACGGATGGTGGTAATGGTTCCATAACAATGTGAATAGACTTAAGGCCACCAAACTGACCACTTAAAAATGATTAAAAGGACAAATTTTATGTAATGTCTATTTTACCCAGTATCTGTAGATATTACCCACTTCGTTAATTTTTGTCAATCTGATAGACAAAATACAACATTTCCTCATTCACTTTCCTGAAAAACATCACCATGCACGTTTGTTATTTCATTTTCCATGGGTCAGAAGTCCATGGCTTATATCATGCCTCTGTTCAGGGTCTAATTTACTTTTATTTAATAACAATATTCTGCATTTGTTTATTGCCATTTATTTCCTTTTCTAGAAACTTCTTGTTCCATTTCTTTTGTTCATTGTTCTCCTAGATTTTCTTTTACTAACTTCTGCAAGATCTTTGGACATTAAGGAAACTAACTCTGTTCCAATGTATTAGGAATATTTTTCAGGTTTGCTGACTTTTATGATGAGAAGTTTTTAACTTCAAGTAATCACATATATACAACTTTTTTTTTTTAAATCTTCTTGGTTTCAGGACTATCACCATGCACATATTAAAAAATATACTCAAGGCAACCTACTGAATAGAAAGAAGTATTTGCAAGCCATATATCCAATAATCCAAAAAGAGGTTAATAGCCAGAATAAAGAACTCATAACAAAAAACCCCAAACATTCCAATTTAAAAATAAGCAATCTGAATAGATGTATTCCCAAAGACATACAAGTGTCCACCAGGCCCATGAAAAGATGCTCAACATCACTAATCATCAGTGAAATACAACCGAAAACCACAATGAAGTATCACCTCACACCTGTCAAAATGACTTATCAAAAAGACAAGAAATAACAAGTATTAGGAAAGATGTGGAGAAAAGGAACCCTTGTGCACTGTTCGTGGGAATGTAAATTGGCATAGCCACTATAGAAAACAGTATGGAAGTTCCTCAAAAAATTAAAAATAGAACTACCATATGATCTAGCAATACCACTTTGGAGTAACAATCTGAAGGAAATGAAAACACCGAGTGAAAAACTACATGCAACTCTACGTTCACTGCAGTTTCACTGTATTATTTACAAGAACCTAGATATGGCAACAACCAATGCGTCCACCGATAGATAAAGATATGATGTGCATATACACTGGAATACTACTCTGCCACCAAAACAAGACAAAAAACAACAAAATCTTGCCACTTGCAACAAACATGGATGGCCCTAGAGGACATTATGCTAGTGAAAGAAGTCAGACAGAGAAAGACAAATAGCACGCTGATAAGTGGAATCTAAAAAAACCAACCACACAAAACAAAACCCAAACTCACAGAAAAAGAGAACAGGGAGGGAAGAGGGTTGGCATGGGGGACAGGGCAGCAAAATGGATGAAGGGGATCAAGAGGTACAAACTTCCAGGTACAAAGTAAATAAGGCAGGGGGCTTTAACATGCAGTAGAGGGAATACAATCAGTAATACCGTATTAACTTGTATGGAGACAGACAAAAAGCAGACTTACTGTGATGATCAGTTTGCAACATATAAAAACGTAGAATTACTTGGTTGTATACTTGAAACTGACACTGTAGGCCAAATGTACCTCAATTTTTAAAAAAGATCAATAAATAGCAGAATTAAAAAATAAAAAAGTATACTCATCCATATTATTTGTTTAAATAATACCTACACCCAACGGTAGGGCTTGAACCTATACCTACAATCCTGACATCAAGAGTCATATGCACTACTGGCTGAGCCAGCCAGGTGCCCCTCATCCTTATTTTCTTAGTGATTTTAGAATTTTAATTTTTACAATTAAATTCTGATCATCAAAATTAAATTACAGTAGGGCGAATCCAGCTTAATTTTCTCCAAGGTTCCAAATGGCCTGCCCATAGTCCCAACCCTACTGGATTTCAAAGCAAAGCCCCATGCGATCTACTTCACCCATACACATAACCTTGTCCTCTCTCGTAGAATCCTCCCCCTTGCTTTAGTCCATTTTAGCCACACTGGTCTGTTGCTCCAAGAACACACCAGCCATATTCCCACCTCCAGGCCTTTGCACTCAATATTCCCTCTGCCTGAAACACCCACTGATAACCACCTGGTTTGCTCTTTCCTTTGGTCTCTGCTCAAATACAAGCTTTTATAGTGACTTGCCTTATCGCCCTATAGAAAACAACCTCCTCCCCAGCCCTTACCCTGATTTTATTTTTCTCTATAGCACTTACCACTGCCCAGCTAGTATGTTAAGCTCCATGACCGCAGGGACTTTTATTTATTGTTATATCCCAGCAGGATAACAGTGTCTGGCACTCAAATATCTGTTGAATGAATGAATCTGAAATGTCACTTTTACCAAAAACAAAATTCCTACTAAGCATGCTGAACAGGAGAAACAGATTTACCTCCCCATCTCGAAATGTTATATGGAATCGCCACATAAGGGGGGGTGGGGGACATGCTTCTTTAAACAAAAAGGTCGGTTTAACCTGTCGATACCGGTTACATGAAAAGTGAAGCATCTTAACAGTTTTGCACTGAAGCCCTAACCGCACCTGAATCCCAACGTTCAGTTCAACTACATTAAAAACGCACTTCACCTGAGCGAGACCAGGAAGATCATTCCAACTGACGAGAACCTTCTGTGAATACGCATAGACGCCAAAACATGAAAATAAACTGGTCTGGCATGCCTTTGAAAAAGCTTACACTGACTCTACCTGAACAGAGAGAAGTATTTTTGGAAACCAGCCTCTGGAAAAGATACGGTTAACAACACATTGCCTCCGGGGAAGAAAACTGGGTAGCTGGTGGCTAAAATCAGGTGGAATGTCTACCTAGCCTGTTTGTACCATTTGAGCATCAAACCACGTCAGCTACCGGAAAAAAGTAAATCGAAGTGCGAGTAGAAAATGGTGCAATTTTACCCGGATGTCTAAAGGGGAGGGGGGAGGGCCGGGCGACGCTACCGGAGACGCCAACATGGACACCGGACCGAAGAGGGGAGGAGCCCCGCCCCCACCCGCACAGGTGCAGCAAGAGCTCCCGCGTTCGCGGCAGAGACCTCACCCCCACTATCGGCGGCCTCGGGGTCCTGCTCAGCTTTCCGCTTGAGTTTCTGGGAGGAGGGGCTCACTGGGGCGTCCCCCAGCAGGTACTTATGCTCCTGGCCCCGCAGGTGCTTGAGGTAGCGGTCCTTCATGGACTGCCACGAGTGCTGGGTGAGCGAGCTTTTCTCCATCGCCTTCCACAAGGCGGTGCCGGTGACGGAGCTGGGCGAGCGGGCATTTTCCTTCACGTACGTCAAGATGGCCACGTCGTCCGCGTCCGTGAAGACGATGCGCCCCGTGGGCGGCTGCGGCTCGGGCTGCGCGGTGGCCGCGGCGGCGGCGGCGGCGGCGGCG